>NC_056749.1:360753828-360846328 GCF_019279795.1 Protopterus annectens
TAAAATAGTCATGTAACATCCACGGTAATTGAAATGTAGATGCCTAGGTTAGGAAAAAATTAAAAGCATAAGCAATGAAACATAAGTAGTAAAAACAATGTTTCAGAAATAAATCAATGCCATGAAGCTATAGTTAAAAAAACAGTGTTACTAAAATGCATTATAGTTTTGTAAGCTCACATTCTTTAAGATGTTGCTAATGAAAATAGTCATTTTACCCTGGGGTGTTGTTCCTGCATTCAAATTCAACTACTTGGCAAGCTCTGTGACATTGGTTTTTAGCTCCCAAGGCCCAGCACTAGGACAATCTTCCAAGATGCAAAACAAATATCCTTCTGTATTGCATTCCGACATGTATCTACAAAGAACATTAGATTCTTTCTTCTTGGTTATATTATATAAGTGTTCATATATTCTTTTTCTGAAACTTCTTTTGGTTTTTCTGACAAAAAAGGAAGTACAGGCTTTGCTTTTAGTCAGGTAATTCATCCCCTTACTTCCACAGTTATAACATTTTATGACTTATATTGTTCTTCCTCTTACCTGTACATCAGTGATGTTGCTGTGATGTTATGAAGTAGTGCCATCTTGTGCCAGGGAGAGTAGGGCAGTACATGTGTACATATGCCACCATAGCTAGCAGGAGTTTTGTAAATCATTTTATGTTATTTGAATATCACACTCTTTTTTACAGATGTCTGAGTTAAAAATATATTTGTAAATTTACTTGTGTTAAAATTCAAAATCAGTAGGTCCTGCAGGACAGAAAGAATGTATGCATGTATATTAGGTTGTATTGTTGTAACTGATCAAATGTGTATGTTTATCAGAGAACCATGGCAGGGTAGAAAGTTTGAAATTGTTTTATAGCTTTCAGATGCTGCCACAGATCTTAGCAAAACTGTGTGTGTGTGTGTGTGTGTGTGTGTGTGTGTGTGTGTGTGTGTGTGTGTGTGTGTGTGTGTGTGTGTGTGTGTGTGTGTGTGTGTGTGTGTGTGTGTGTGTGTGTGTGTGTGTGTGTGTGTATCAGAGTTAGGTGACCAGAGGTGATGTAATCCTATAACCAGCATCTGGTTTCTTTGGATCTCTCACAGCAGCACTTTGGAAACTGACAGGAAAGATTTCTAAAAGGATATGTCTCTCACACATCCACACAGACAAAGAGAGACATCATCTCACTTTTGCTGTGGTAAGACACTCAACATACATCGGCTTGCCTTGTTTTAGTAAGTAGTCAGGGCACAGTAATTCATTAGTCAGTCAGGGACATTTAGTGAGAATAGTCTAGTATTGTTTTCTACATCTGCGAGAAACTATCCAACTGTATTACTTTTATATCAGTGTGGTTGATATATCACTGTGGTTGAAACTTTGTTGTTTTCTGCATTCAGTATTCTCCTGTTTTCTGTTGTATTATTTATCATTAAATATTTTAATATTTTTTCATTGTGGCTGGTCCTTTAGAGAATACATTTAACATCTTGAGAGTATTTATGCTTGTTTTAGTGACACTATGGCTGCTCCTGAAAGCCTTGCAGCTTTGGTCACACCCTTCCATTTGTATTAATATTAATTTTACACAGTATAATTGGGTACCATTTGTAAGAGCCTTAGAGTAGCTGACTGGTGGCAGAATGATCACCTCAGAATCTGGGCAGAAAGGGGCACAGGTAGTAAATCTATGTCAGCTTTTCCCAGGTGTGTATGTGTGTGTGTCAGCTACTAGGAGCAGGGATACAGAGCTCCAAAGTGGTCAGTGTGGAGTTTTGTGTAGGTCTGGAGAGAGAGAAAGAGAGGCCAGTCCCAGGTCTGGAGTGTGCTCCCTGTGTTCTTAAGGGAAACTGTGCTTGCTGCAGGAGATGCATATGAAAATACTGTGTGAATCCATCTTTGCCCTTAGTGACTTTCCTTCACCAGAGTCATGGTGAGGATTGAGTCTCCTTGATTGCTGGCCTGGAGTAGGGACCTGACAGATTTACCTTTGCCTATGAATTTACACTGATGTTGGTAGGCACATTTATAAGTTTCTACTTTTTTTCTCAGAAAAAATTCCTTGCTTTTTTTGTTTGTTCCAACTTCACTTTAATGTTATTAGCTCTTTTGAATACAAACCAATTTTTCACCTTATCTATTCCATACTTCTGGAAAGTGAGAACAAATATTCTGAGAAGTATTTAAGATATGTTCAGTTGCCTGGTACTTTTGGTTGTAATTTAGAACCATAGCCTTTTCAAATTGTTTGTTGCTATTTTCATACATTTTTGCTTCTCTGAGTGATAACCCATACTTTGTGGCCTACACTTGGATAATTTATTCTTTAACTCATTTAACATTTTTAGGGATAATCTCATTCCAGAAACATGTTAAACTTCCCTGTCTGTCAAAAACGTCTCATAATTTCATATTATCCTGATCAGTCAAACATTTGTTCTTGCCTAGGCTCTTTTTTATATGCACAGATGATTACTTGTATTGTAATTGATTAGAGATCTCTCACTTTCCTGTATATAATTGATGTAAGCACTTTAGTAATTTTGTTCTTCATAATATTCACATCTAAAAAGTATTGTTCTTCATTGGAAAAAAGATAGGTACATTTCAAAAAGGATGTTGTAGCATCAAGATATTTAATACATTCCTTTAGCTTACCTTTAGTTCCATAAGATGCAAATGGTATCCAAGAATCTGGTGTAGGAAGCCCAAATGTTAACATGTGGAGTTCAAGATATATTCCTTCTTCCAGACCTATATGACCAAGTTGGCCTATATAGATGCACAAATTGCCCCCGTAACCACATCCTGCCTTTTCTGATAGAATTCCCATTTGAAGTAGAGGAAGTTGTTTTTAAGAATAAGATTCATAAATTCCACTATTAATCCAGTATGATTAGTGGAAAAAAACTCAATTCTAGTGACAGTATCCCAGAACCATTCTAACCATGAGTGTGAGGAATCACAGGAAACAAATCAATAATATCAAGTTATGAATATTAAGTCTCCTGTGTATAAATCACTTCTAAGTTTGCTAAGGAAATCTTACAAGTCTCTTAGTACATATGAGTACTGTTGGTAAAGTAGTTTGAGTTTTCTACCTATATAGGTACTGGGGGGATATATTTTGAAGCTTTATATTATTACGACAGGCCTAAATGGACGGTCGGTGATGTTCTTATGTGTCAGAATTTTGGAGTAGTCTACATTCAGAAAGTCATATGTTGGTGTTTTTATTGCATTCTGGTGTAGTAAATCAAGTAAAAATATGTCAATGTTCCAATAAATGGTATTAATCTCATTGTAGGAACCTGGAGGATGTTGGTCTGAGCTGATAAATATGTTGAACATCTGGCTGTTAATGTTATTTTTCTCATGGAGACATAAATCCAGGTTAGGAAAGGTAAAGGACTTCTGCAGAACTTGATAGACTTTCTGGAACCCTTTTAGATTCTTGTCCAATTCCTTGAGTGCAAATAATTTTATCCAACAAACCCAGGAAGTGAAATTTTTGACCCAGTACTTTTGGACAGCTGAAGGAAATCTTACATGTAACAGTGATACCACCAGCAGCACATATTATAGTACTAGTGGTATAGCAATAGTTCTACAAAACCCTTTCCTAACCTGGCCTTAAGGCTCCAGGAGGTAATAGCTTTTGGAGAGCATAATGAACCCATAGAAAATTTCTTTCAAATGCAACTAGTTAACCTGGAAAAAAAACATTATATATATCATAGCTTACACTAGATAATGTATTTTTGAAAGACTGCATACAGGCCAGAAGGATACTGAGTTAGTAGAATTATTTGACTGTTTTGGTACTAACTTATGTGAGCAATAATTGTAATAATGAGAGAGTCATTAGAAATATATTTTGTACTCTTGTAGTAGTAGTCATATGGTATCCCCAAAAAGAATCGGTTATTATGCAAAATGTCAGACAGTGACACTGACAGTATAGAAAAAGCTACTTTTTCAACTCCTATTTGCAGTTCCATTACACACTTTTCAGATAATGCCTGATTAAAAATGCAAACAAAAAAAAAGTTATCCTATCTTTCAAGATTTCAGTGAAACTTAGTCCTGAATTTCTTCCTTACACCTTAGTTATATCAAGGTATAACATTTGAAGCATGACTTGTAATAAATGAAAACCAGACTCCTTTTTGGGTGAAATATATGGTTATTATTTCTAAGGAAAGGGCTACTCAACAAAGATAACAACATTAACTTGTACAAGACAATTACGTCTGAACAAAAAGCATATATCACATCCAGTAGAAAACAAGCATAACTAAGATATTAAATTGTGACATTAAAAGGATTATGAACCCTACTTTTAAGTGCCCTAATGGTTAAAAGAAAAATGGTCATATGTCAATTCAGACTGTTCAGATTTCACAAAAGGAGTTAGCCTGTACTAACCATATTCATCATGAACACCCACACCTCCAGGTTAGTAGCACAGCACGCGGAATCTGAGACCATCCAAGTGCAATTGACAGCGGGTAAATTGACTGTTCAATTTATAGCTTGCTACAGATCTCCCACCTTGTCTCAGGACCCTCATGCAGCATTCCTGAAAACATAGAAAGTATGAGGATTCTACCTAACACCATGCTACTGGGTAACTTCAACTATCCAAACATTGACTGGCAAAACTACTCAAGCTCAAACGCCCTAGCCCAATGCTTCCTTGAGTTTATAAACTCAAACACCCTTGAACAGCTGGTCACCACTCCCACAAGAGGTGACAACATACTGGACCTGGTCATCACCAACATGGGGAACCTATGTTCCACACCTGAGGTAAACTCGTCATTGGTAAGATCAGATATCAAACTAATCACACTGGACATCCACATCCCGACCCCCCCCCCCAATCAAGGAAATCAAAGTAAAAACTTCTCTAAAGCCAACTTCACACTCCTCAAGAACAAGGTGGGAAGTTTCAAAGCTCCTAATCAAATGGAAAATGATGACCCATTGGCAGAATCCTTTACAAGTGCATTCTATGAACACCTTCAAGAATGCATGGACTGAGCCATCCCAAGTAAAACCAAGACCAACTCCTCAAAAAAGAGAAAGCCAGTCTGGTGGACCCCGGCCATAAATAAACTTTACAACAGAAGGAGGAAACTCCTGCAAGATAGAACAAAATCCCAAAATAAGAAGGCATCTCTGATTAACATCAGTAAAAAACTGTGCTCCCTCATTAAATCATCCAAGGCCAACTTAGAAAGAAAAATATCCAATGACTCTAAGGATAACCACAAGGCCTTCTTTAACTATGTCAAGAGTCTAGAGGCAAACTCTCAGATATGCTCCAAGCTAGTGCATAATGGCCATAAATACACTGAACCAACCTACATTGCCAACATCCTGGCTGACAAGTTCAGTGCAAACTTCAACCCCCACCCTCTCCACCAAAGGGGCTAACACCCATCCCAGAAGAATGTGGCACTCCAGATATCTCAGACACACAAGTAAAGACAGCCCTTGCAAAGGCCAAAAACACAGCATCAATGGGGCCAGATGCTATCCCAGGTTGTGTCTTACACGAGCTTCAAAATGAAGTAACCCCCCCCCATCTCAAATCACTATTCAAACTCAGCCTGTCTACAGGCTATGTACCCAAAGAATGGCGTACAGCAACAGTCATACCACTCCACAAAGGTGGTGCCACAACTGACCCTGGGAACTATCGCACTATAAGCTTCACTAGCTTGATCTGCAAAGCCATGGAACGCATTATCATGGAGCTCATTAACAGGGACATTGGGAACCTCCAGACACTGGACTCCACCCAGTTTGGCATTGTTAAAGGCAGATCCTGCCTCCTGAACTTGGTCGACTTCTTCGAAACAGTCACCAAGGCCATAGATGAAGGGAAGGTGGTCCACACAGCATATCTGGACCTCACTAAGGCATTCTACACCATCCCACACTTAGAAATCATAGACAAACTCACCAGCTTAAATATCAACCCCCATGTCATGAGATGGGTTGCCAATTGGCTCTCAGACAGAACACACATGGTAAGAGTGGCAGGCGCCATGTCTGACTCTAAACCAGTCACAAGCGGAGTCCCACAGTCCTGGGACCCCTACTGTTCGGTATATATTTCTCCGAAGTACAGGCAAAGGCAGAGGGACTGTGGCTAACCAAGTTCGCAGATGACTGTAAATTGGATGCAATAATTGACTCTCCAGCTGACACAGACATCCTGCAAAAGGGTCTCACAGATACAAACACCTGGTGTCAAAGTCACGGCCTCAATCTAAATGCCAAAAAATGCATAGTAATCCCATTTGGGAAAAACAAAGTACCTACAAACTACCACATAGATGGGAATCCACTAAATACAAAAGAAGTAATTAGGGACCTGGGTACCCAAGTATATAGCCTGCTCTCCTTTGATAACCACATAGCCAAAATGGTCAGGAAATCCTTCTATGTGGCACACCTGATCACAAAGGGTTTCTCATCCAGATCCAAGGAGGTGATTGTGCCCCTTTACTCCTTACTCATTAGGCCCATAATAGAGTACAATGCCTCATTTGGGATCTACCTCACTAGACACCTGCAACAACTAGAAAGACCACAGAAGTACCTCACTAAGATGATTAAGGGCCTTTAACAATTACCCTATGAAGCACGACTAAAAAAGCTCCAGCTCTTCTCAGTCGCTTACCGTCTGCTCAGAGGTGACCTATGCCTGACCTATAGGGCCATGTCAAACCCTGAACTAATGGACATGCTTCACCTCAAAAAAACGAGATCCCTCAGAACCACTCATTCTAGCGACTTGAACCTATGTACAACAATAAACAGGACATGCTCGAGGGATAGATTCCTGTCCCAGCGACTCCCCTCACTCTGGAATAGAATCCCAATCCATATTCGACAGAGCTCCTCTCTGACCCTCTTCAAGAGAAATCTTGATGAGTGGATGGGTAATCATAAGTTCTACCCTGGAATCACTTCAGGAGCCCTGTTGACAGAGGCCCAGGTTACTAATCTAATGGGGAGGCGAAAACCATCACTCTGTGGCTAGGCATATAAATGCCCATGGGCAGATAGCCTAGTACTTACCTATGAACCTATTAAAAAAGGTTGAAGCAACAATAATGGAATATTCATCTGTGAAATTCATCTACAACTGTCAAAACAGCTAAATACTGAATTTGTCCTTAAAACGTTATATAGTCAAGCCATGACATTTTAGCTATGACATGGTGAAAAATGAAAAATCATCCTTTTTTTGTTTGAAAAATAAAAAGTATAATGCAAAATATAGAGGCTGTTAATGTAAAGCTACATAACCCCCAAGACATATCACAAAGCACACTTTTTTCCTGGAGAAATATATATGATTTTTCCATCTGATATATTAACAATTCAGTAAAAGCATAGGTGATATTTAGGAATGCTTAGTGGTTTGCAAAGCACTAAGTACCACAAGCCTGTATTTTTTTTCTCATTTGTTTCATGAAATGTGAATAAAAGGGTTAGTTATGAATATGAAATACTTAGTTTGTGACTGGACTACAGAAACATTTTTTTGTATGCAGATACAGCCACTTTCCTTGAAATAAAGGGAAAATAATAATAAAAAGCAGATGTTCTTCGTGTTTCACTGTTGCAGTCATTACATTTGGGTTATCTGCTTGCAGGTAGCCCTCAGCTGGCCTGATTAACAAAGTCTTGGGTCCTGCATCAGTTGCTGTCCCTTCTTCCATGGCGTCAGGTCGTCAGGGGTATAAAACATGCAGCCAATGCCATTACATCAGTCTTTCTTGCCGTGCGGTGCCTGAAGCAGAAGCAGTTCACAAGTGCCAGTCGGCTGACTCCTGAAATTTTCGTTTTCAAGTTTCAGAACCGAAGTCTTCAACTAAAGCTAAGTACCCCATTGGGGAAACTTTTTCTTGCTCCTTACTGATGTCAGTAAAAGTTAGTAATTGCATTACTTGTGGAAAGCAAGTACCTCATAAAGATTTTCATTCGTACTGTATTCCTTGCCTATGCCCTGACCACAACATACCTTGCTGTTGGTTTTGTGATTTATTTAATCAGCGCACTATCCGTCTTCGGTATATTTTCGCCTCTAAATATTTTGGTTCTAGTTTAATTATCCAGAAATGTCGTCAGTTAGCCATCCCACTACCAGAATTCCAAAAAAATGCAAAGATAAAGACAGGCACAGGCCATCGAGATCCAAAACTGCTAACAATGCTTCTCCTAAGCCAGTCGCCAGTTCGCTGGTACTCAATGAGGTGCTTTTGCATCCCCTGATACCCGCTACTTCTGATTTTCAGGCCTCTACTGAGACCCATTCGGAGTCCAGTATGCCGTAAGATGCTTCAACTATGGAACCCGTGGATTTCTCTACCTTGGATGAGTCCAGAGCCGCTGTGCAGGCATTGGCTTCTGAGGGTATATTCAGGCCTACGTACTTGCATATTAAACCAATGCCTCCTTCTTCACTTAGGCCTAAATCTCGAACCATGCCTAAAAAACCGATGCCCAGGCCACATGCCCAGGCCTCTTTGCCTAAAAAAAACAAATGATAAGAATGGCTGAAGATTTAATTATTCTAATCAGGGGTAGATAACCCCTCACTTTCTAAGAGGCCTAGGACTGAAGTTGTTTATGAATCTTCTTACCAGGATTCTGTTTTTCTGATTCTTCTGATGATATGGATTTGCCCTTATCTATTTATGAGGATTCTGATGCAGAAGACTCCATTCCCTCTGCTTTCCCCTCCAGAGGATTTTCCTTTTGGGGATGCCTTGCATACTCTAAGGGAGCATTTCCACTGGGAAAGCCAGGATTTTTCTGATTCAAAAAAGAGGCTTAGGGATTTCCTTCTCCTACCTCAGCATAGGCCTTTAGCTATTCCTCCTGTACTAGACATTGTTGATGATGCTTTTTTGGAATCTAGTGTGACCCCTGATTCCTTACCTCCTGCTCCCAGAAAACCTGACAGATACTACAGTGTCCCTGAGTCACACAAGTTCCTTTTTAAAAATCCTATTGCGGATCCAGAGACTATTTCACAGGGACCCAAAGGCATTAAGGCTGCTACTGCTAAAAATCCTACCCCTTCTGATAGAGACTCCAGGGTGCTGGATAGATGGGGTAAGAAGGTTTACACTTCTGCAACCTTGGCCATTAGGGCTTTAAACTGCCAGTTTCATATGTTAAAGTATAAGCAACATGTTGCTGGATTGCTTAAACAGAAATTATGTTGATTCCTGACTGTGTTGAAAATAAAGAATTACAGGATTTAATGCATTCTGCTGAACAAGTTGGAAAACATACTTTGCAATGTGGTTTTAATTCATTAGAGGCCTCTTGCAGTTCTGCTGCTACTGGATCTGTGTTCATCAGGCATGCTTGGCTAAAGGAGCAATCTTTGCCTGATCATGTTAAAGCAAAATTGTTGGAAGCTCCCTTAAATCAGGACTGCCTGTTTGGCAACAAGGCTGAGGACATTCTTAAAAAGATGGAAGATAAAGCTAAACCTATGCAAACTGTTAAAGATTTCTTACAAGTTCAGCCTCCTAGATTTAGTAGGCACTGGCCATCTAAGCATTGGTCCTTTCCAGCCCCTTCCAGGTCTTCTCAAGTCCAACCCAGACACAGCAAAAGCTCCAGGTTTCAGTCCCAGGAGACACACAGGACTAAGTAGTGGGGGGCCTCCACTTCCAAATCTGGGGGTAATAAGACTCCCTCCTATGGTAAATTGTCTCAATGACTTCCGTTTAAAATTTCCAAGCACTTATCAACTGACTGCCCCTTTGGGGGGAAAGATTTCTCTTCATGCAAAGAACTGGGAACTTGTTACCCAGGGCAAATGGATTTTAAATATAGTGACCCAGGGATACAGATTTCACTTCCACACATTGCCAACACCAAGCAGGTGGCCAGACCTACCCCCAAATCAGTGAGCAGAGGCCCAAAAACAAGTACTTTCTCTCTTAAGCATGGGGGCTATTCAACTGCTACCAGAAGAGGAAAAGGGGCAAGGTTTCTACTCAAGACTTTTCCTGGTAAGCAGTAAAGATAATTCATGACATTCTATCCTGGACCTGTCTACTCTAAACACCTTTTTGGAAATTCCAAAATTCAAGATGCTGACTCTTCATCAATTACTTCCTATGCTAGGCAAAGATGCCTGGTTTGCAACACTATATTTAAAAGAAGCATACCTGCACATCCCAATCAGGGAATCTTGCAGAAGATACCTATGCTTCAAAGCAGGCTACACACACTATCAGTTCTCTGCACTGCCCTTTGGCTTATCTACTGTGCCCAGGGTATTCACAAAGTGCCTAGCTCCAGTTATTGCATTTTGCAGGCAAAAAAATATTCAAATATACCCATAACTGGGCGATTGTCTAATTCAGGCAGAAAACCAGGACATACTTTAGAATCATCTGGTCTTTGTACAAAGGGTTCTAACTTGTCTGGGGTACACCATAAACAAAAAGAAATCACACCTGGTACACTGTCAACAAATTATATTCCTGGGAGCAAGCTTGAATACAACTTCCCAGATGGCTTACCTCACGCCAGAGAAACAACATTTGATAACCTACTTCAAAAAAGTGGCCACAACAACCCTGCTATCTCCAAGACAAATACTGCAAGCCTTGGGGTTCATGGCCTCCTGCATTCTTCTAATTCCATATGCAAGACTGCATATGAGGAAACTACAGTGGTATCTAAAAGGCCTATGGTGTCAACATTCTCAGGATCTAGAAGCAATGATTCCTATCATACCTTGCCTACACCTAGAATTCCTTTGGTGGGCAGAGGCCTGCCACCAAACCAAGGGACTACCTTTCACACCACCCCCTGCCGCACAAACCCTAACAACAGATGCATCAGACTATGCATGGGGGGCTCACCTGCCAGGGAAGTGCATTCAGGGCAAATGGAACCTAAGTCAAATGCACCTGCATATCAATCAAAAAGAAATGTTAGCTGTACAGAATGCTCTGACAGCCTTCAAGGACCACATTCTTCCAGGACAACTTGTGGTAAAGATGGACAACACCACTGTTATGTGGTACATAAACAAGCAGGGGGGTGCACATTCTTACCCCCTCTGCAGACTAGCCATGGCATTGTGGAACACAGTCTTGAGCTACCAAGTGCATCTACAAACTCAATTCCTGCCAGAAAAATTAAATACACTGGCAGACGGACCTAGCAGAAACCTCATGGACCCACACGAGTGGAAACTGGAACCAAGGATTTTCAACATGTTGACAAGCAAATGGGGGAGCCCAGATATAGACCTGTTTGCCTCTGCCCAGAACTACCAATTGGACAAATTTTGCACAAGGACTCCCCACAAGCAAGCCTAGAAAGTGGATGCTCTGTCCTTCAGATGGAAAAACCTATCAGTCTATGCCTTCCCCCCCTGCCTCTGCTTTACAAAGTACTACTAAAAATCAAACAGGGCAAACCAAGGATGATTTTGATTGCTCCAGACTGGCCATGCCAACACTGGTACCACCTCCTGCGCAGTGTGTCACGAGTATCCCCATGGCACCTGCCTCAGACGCCTTCCCTGTTGTCTCAGCAGGAGAACTAGATTCTGCACCCTCAGCTTCTAACACTGAACCTTGCAGCCTGGCTAATTACATAATCTCTCCTCTACCATCCCTCAGTAAACCTGCGATGGATATCATTTTATAGGCAAGGAGGCCTAGTACTAGAAAATCTTATGCTGAAAAATGGAAAATATTCTGTGCCTGGAACCAATCTCAAGGGATGAGCACAGCAGCATCCAGTTTACCTCAGATTTTACAATACTTAACTGAGATGCTTCAAAAGGGCCTGTCTTTTTCCTCTATTAAAATCCACAACTCAGCCATTTCAGCTCATTATAGCACAGAACCTCCCCTCTTCTCTCATCCACTGCTCATGCAGTTCCTCAGAGGGGCCACAAATTTGAGACCACCCAGGAGAGCTCCAACCCCAGCCTGGGAACTTAACTTTGTTTTGGAGAAACTCACTCTACCTCCTTTTGAGTCAGCTGCTACTGCAGACTTAAAATTTCTTTCTTGGAAAACAGCTTTCCTTTTATCAATCACTTCAGCTATAAGGGTATCTGAATTACAGGCCCTAATGGCAGTGGACCCTTTCATCATCTTTCATGCAGACAAGGTGTCCCTCAGAACCAGTCCATCCTTCATGCTCAAGGTGGTATACAGTGTGGCTCTTAATCAGTCTATTCATTTGCCAACCTTCTTTCCCAATCCACAGAACAAAGGGGAACAGATACTGCATTCCTTAGATGTGCACAGACAACTTAGATTCAACTTGGACAGGACTAAACCTCAAAGGAAAGCTGAACAACAGCTGGTGGCATTTGCTGCAGGGGCAGAGGGAAGGCTATTTCATAGCAAACCATTTCTAAATGGATAGGCAATTGCATTCATTTCTGCTATAAGCACCATGGAAAACCTATCCCCCAGGGGGTCAGACCTTACTCTACCAGGGTTGCATCTACCTCTACAGCCTTTCTCAGAGGCGTCCCTACCAGGGACATCCTAGAGGCTGCTACCTGGAGTTCTGTGCATACTATCACCAAGCATTATCATTTGCCAATTTTCTCTAAATCCAGAGCTGGCTTTGTCACTGCAGTCTTGCAGGGCCTTATAGCTGGTCCTAATGCTATCTAAATTCCTCCTCCCAACCATAGCTTTGGGAATCTACCCAAATGTAATGACTGCAACAGTAAAACATGAAGGACATAGTACAGTTGTGTACACTTACCATAAATGTAGATGTTCAAGTGTATTCACTGTTGCAGTCCTGGTTACCCTCCCTCCAGCCCCCTAACTTCTTTTGGCTATACCTCTACTTTCCTATACTATGCTTAAAAGCCTTTTTGGTGTATTTGCTTTTTTGTTGGAGGTATATCATTGTACTTTTATATTTAATTGCTCCCCATTAGGGAGGCACCTGACATCTGGGGCAAGAAAAACTAATGAAATGGCGATGGCTGCATGTTTTATACTCCTGACAACCTGATGTCATGGAAGAAGTGACAGCAACTGATGCAGGACCCAAGACTTTGTTAATCAGGCCAACTGAGGGCTACCTGCAAGCAGATAACCCAAATGTAATGACTGCAAAAGTGAATACACTTGAACATCTACATTTATGGTAAGTGTACACAACTGTACTTTTCTGCTACTTATGTTTTTCTGGAATTGCTTTATGTCTTCCACAAATTCAGGACAAGTACCAAGCTCTACATCCTAAGTAGATGGTCTATACCACTCAGTGGAAAAATGCATATTTTAAAATGTTGTTACACAACAGCAAAGGTTTATGAGACAATCCACTGGATATGTAAATGTTTAAAACACTAAAACCAACAACCTTACTACCCGATGACCAATCTCCTAAATAACAAACTGCAAACCAGTGTAGTTAAAAAGTATGGACACAGTACACCTGGAGACACAATTCACAATAAAAAGGTTGTTTTAATATTAAAATGCTGATAAAAACAAGTAAAAGATAAGCACTAAGAGCAATTACATGATCGCTTCTGAAAACTTATTGGCATGATTTGCTGGGGGGTAGTATCTTTCAAGAAACAATGTGATCAGTATAGTTATGTGATTCTTTGTCAGTAAAAGGTAATATAACCTCTCAAAAAGGACACATTCCACTGGGACAGCATGTGTGTGTTCTGCACTTAGTAATATTATTAGAAGTATCTGAATTTTTATTGTTAACTGCAGTTCATAAACTGCCATATGGTATCTTATATGTATCTAGCAAATCCAGCTTTGCTGTCATAACCTGGCATTATGCTTGTTTTATACCTGGGAGCTATTTGAGAATTGCAGAAAAACTGGATAAAACTATCAGGCTGCATATGTGAATTAGGTTCTATGTATTTCAGAAGTAAAATCTTATATTAATCACCATATATTTATCAATCTATCTATCTATCTATCTATCTATCTATCTATCTATCTATCTATCTATCTATCTATCTGTCTGTCTGTCTGTCTGTGTGTGTGTGTGTGTGTGTGTGTGTGTGTGTGTGTGTGTGTGTGTGTTTGTGTGAGATGCTCCTGAACTGGGCCAGTAATCAAGGAGCCTCAATCCTTACCACTAGCACCAGTGAGGGACGTACACATTAGGAGGATGACAAGTACACACACATAGTAAAGTACAATTTTCTTTAAGAGCACACAGAGATCACAGTCAGTCTGGGGCTGGTTTCTCCCTTGTTCTCCAGATACCCAGTAAGACTCCCCACTGGCACAGCTATAGGGTTAAGATCTTAGCTGAGGGGTCAAACCAAGACCTCCAGCACCCTCTCTGTCCAACCAGTGCTTCATGTCCCTGCCCAAGTAGCTGACACACACATACTTTGAGATTTGATTTATATACAAACAAACACACACACACACACACACACACACACACACACACACACACACACACACACACACACACACACACACATGCGGGGAAGGCTGGCACAGGTTTACTAGCTATGCCCCCTTCTGCCCAGACTATAAGGTAGTTATCACTGCCACCAACCACTACTTATCAGCTACTCTAAGACCCTTACAAAGGGTGCCTGATCCTACTGTGTTGTTGTTGTTGTGTCTTTCGGTCTGCTAATGATTGGTAGTTGATTTTACGCAGAGTTACCAGCCCTGATGTCTCCATGCAGAAGATGTTCTAGCTGAGAATCGAACCAGGCAAAGTCTTACTGTGAGGTGACAATGCTACCGCAGCACCACCACTGTGGAGACACCAGATCCTACTGTGTAATGTTACTATTATCCAAATGGTAAATGTGACCAAGAGCAAGGCTACTGGAGTGACCTATACAGTGCCACCAAATGCATATGCAAGTACTCTAATAGAGTAAATATCTCTAAACAAACCAGCCACAATTAAAAGGTTTAAATATATTTAATAATAAATAATAAAATAACAAGACAATACTCAAACAACAAAGTAACTGCAGAGTTCAGAATCACAGGAGATATTTTAAAACAACATTGCAGGACAATCTCGAAGAAATACAGAAAACATCTAAACTAATCTTTACTATATTCTTATTTATCTCTAAAGGAAGTACTATGCCTAAATCTTACTTACAGAGCAGCATGCAGGCAGAAGTGCTGTATGGATGTTTCTAAGTCCAAGACAATATACAAAATGCACAGTATTTCTCTGAGAGAACACTTAAATTACTATCAAACATCACTGCTGGATCAGCTTGGATGACATCACTCTTTGTCACCTGCCTTCATTTCCCAGGCCAACACAAACTAGCATCTCTGTGTTAGAAATACATATCTTTCAGATGTTTGCTGAGAACAGGAAGTCATAAAGCAATAAAAGCACTTTACATTTTAAACTTAGTAATTACTTCTTTCCAAGACAATAGAAAAAACTTTTAGCTCTAGACATCTTATCTTGTTGCTGCTTTGAAACTAAATTTTGTAGCACATCGTAAAGCACTTAATTTCAATTTATTTTCTTGAAGTTTTGTAAGTTAATCTTCTATGTCCCAGCAGGGTATGCTGTGGTTATATTCTTGAAGCTCAGTACATAACATACAGTTCTGTATAAATCATAGCAATATTCACAAACAATATGGAATTATTTACAAAATTCCAGCTAGCTGAGCTGGCAGCATTTCGGTTTGTCACAATATATATATATATATATATATATATATATATATATATATATATATATATATATATATATATATGATATATTTATATCAATTTGTAACATGCCATAACTGCAATGCCAAGCTTTTAAGCAGCTAAAACTTTACAGTGAAGTTCAGAAGTGTGCTAAACTAGATATTTTGTGGTTAGAATTGCAGTCTTACATGGGTTTCATAGATGATTGCTCTGCTATTACTACCCACATGTTGTGCCCTGAAATCTCTAGGGGGGCAGATATATAACTTTTGAAATGCAGGCCCCTTAGTTCTTGTGCCTTTACTGCTGCAGTCTGGCATTTTGCATTAAACTTGTTTTTTATTTTGAGTGTTGTGGTCAAGTTCTGCTCAGTATTCTGAGTTCAGAATGGCCAAAGTACCTGCTTTTTTGAGTTACCAATACAAGAAAAACAAAACTCCAGTATATATAACCAGAGAAATTTTTTGTTTTCAGTTGTAATTTTGTTAAATTTTGTGATTACAATGCTATGCTTTCAAGCAGCTAAAGCTGTGGTGTCAGATTTAGAGGTGCTCTGCACACAAAGCTCTTGGATAAGAATTGCACTCTAACTCTAGATATGTTTTGTAGCTGAATGCAATAACCATATTACCTGAAAGTTTTTTTTAATGAAATCTAATATTTAGGCTAAGAAATAATCTTTGAGAAACAGGCCTCAGTGGCTTTAGTCCACTTGCTTTTACTGGTGTAGTATAATATTTAGAAATAAAACTCTTCCATATTTCCACAGAATGAAATAAAGTGTATTTATTTATTTGTTTGTTTGTTTGTTTGATATTTGTTGACCAGAATAGTTCGAACTGGGCTATAGCCCTTTTCAGTGGAAGCCTGGGGAGAAAAGCTCCACAGTACAAATATAAAAGAAAGTTACATAATAAAGTACTGTACAATACGTTTAGTAAAATATCAATTAACAGTATAAATAAGACAAAAGAGACATTTATACATTGTAGTAAGTAAGGAAACTGATAAATGCAAAAGGCAGAAAAAACATATAAGGACTATTGACAGTGAACAACTATACTATTTCAAACTGTTTCTAATTATAGTCTGCAGGAGGTGAAGAGATTAGGTATAAGTTACAAGATAAGACAGCAGGTAGCAGTAATCCAGGACTGAGAAGTGAAGGAGCCTAGAGAGAATTGAGTGACTGTCTTGCTATAATAAGAGGTTAGTTGGATTAAGATAACTTAATGTAAAGGGAGGAAATTGGGAGTTGGAAGGCAGGGGAGTAAAGGAGAGAATAGCGGTGGAGTAAGGACTGCATTCAGTTGGGGGTGGTTACAGTGACATTCAGTTGTAACATACTGTTCCTACAATGCTATGTTTTCAAATGGCTAAAATTTTTTGTTAGGGAAGTGCACTGGAAATTCTAAGGTTATAATTGAACTCTGAAGTGTGTTTTGTAGTGGTTTGTAATTACCTCAGTGCTTCATAATGTGATCTCAAAGGAAGACAGAGAAACATTTAAAATATAGGCCCCAGTGACATTAGTTCATATATCTCTACTGCTGAGCATAACATTTTTGTGTTATACTGTGTTCATTTTGTATGCTGCACTGAGCTTCTGCTTAGAACTCTAAGTATGTTAGTGTATTAAATATATCTTCAGTGAGTTGGAAATATATAAGTACAATTCTCACTTCTTATGACAACAAATACTGTTCTGTATGTAACTTTACAATTGAAACCTAAATCTAAGCACATTTTAAAACTGATTGTCATGATATATTGTTCTGAGAAATGTCTTCATTGCTTATCATAGTTACAGGGAAATTGTCTGTTATTGCTAGTTATATAGCCATTTGAAATTTTTAATTTGCTATTCATAATACAAAAATAATAAATAGTTTTCAGTTATTTTCAAGCAATGGCACTCTGCATCTACCTTAGTCATATTCTGGGCATGTTCTTATGAAATACAAACCAGATATAACGTTCTTTTCTTGAAAAAATGTACTATTGCTTTCATTTTTATATATGTTTTATGTTACATGTATAATTTTATGTGCTCTGAGAAGGATGCCAGTATTTGAAATTAAGTTGTCTATTTTCCCTATTATGCTGTTGATAACAAAATTGAATTATCAAGGGGTTTTGTCTTAAAAAAACATTGTACAAATATATTGAAGAAGTAGAGAGGTACTGTTCATTTGAATTTGGGGAGAGATTCAAGCCAGGATGGCCTTTTAAAACCGGAAGAGGGTAATGCTTACAAAATCGAGTCTTAGCAATTCATTAACAACTGACTGCTTATTATCTGCATTTATGTGAAGTAAATTCACCTTAATCACTTTCCACAAACCTCAAAGTAAGTCTGATTTTTTTTTTTGCAATGGCCAATAGAATGTTATCTGCTCCACTGCTAGTTTCCACCTCCAATAAGTATGATGCCTTAATGTCAGAGAGGGTGGGAGGGAGGGGCTGATACTTTAAATTAGACTTCAGATCCAGCTTATTATGACAACATATATGATGCTTTATAAACATATGGGAAGACATTTGATAATCTGAATCTGTTGGCTGTAGATTACCACTTACAATATGTATTATTCCTTGAGGTAAGAATGGAAAGAAGGGCAGTGGCTTTCAATCATGTAACATCGATACTATAAAAAAGGAGACAACTTTTGGTTTGAGGGAAGAGAGATGTAAAACTAATTAAGACAAATGCAAAAAAGGTAAAATCAAAGAAAATGTTTACCATATCTATACTGCCTGTTATTTCCACACTGCCTGTTAATGTTAACAGTATGATTAGTGATGTTCATTATCTTTTGATTTATAAATGGTGTAGAAGTCTCCTTCATGATGGTATTTGTTTACTGCATATTCATTTGCTTCTTGAAGTGTTGTAGAGGAATAAGGTTCATATCTTGTACTTCCAGAGAAGTGTTCTGGTATTTCTGTTTTTAATAACTTCAGTCTTAAGTTATTGGATATTCAAATGATAAAAAGTAGAAGATGCCTAGTGATAGATCTTTGTGTACAGGCTTCACCTTAGTGTGTTATATGCTCCAGCAGATTATGACTAGAGTTTTACTTTTTATGACAAGTTATAGGGCCAGATTCAATAACACCTACACTAAGTAAACACTAATTTTATTTAACATTTGTTTACTGGGAAAGTCTGACTTGGAACAAAGCCAATTTTCAGCAGAGGGACAGGAAGAAACACTCCAGATGCATGTCTTTGTAACATGGGAGGAAACTGGAGCACCCTGAGGAAACCCACATGAATGCAGGGAGGACATGCAGACTCAGCACAGAAGCACTTTAGCCAAGAACTGAACCAGAGAACCTCCTGCTGTGAGGTGACAATGCAACCACTGCACCACTGCACCATCCAGTTGTACATGATCTGTAGTCTAGAACATCCCTACCACATTTTTGCACTTTCTCATCATTCAGAAAGATTACACAAAGTGCACAAATAATCAGCACTTTGTGGTAACCTTTATAAATCCCCATCAGTACTTAAAACTGCAAGAAAATTGGTAGGAAAAACTAAAATTATGAGGAAGAAATTGTGAGTTTTTTGTGTTGTATGTTCACTCATAATGGTGCAGACTTGGTGTAGGCATTAATGAATCCCAGGGATAGACTTTTTGTTGGTTAATATGGATATTATGCTTGCTGCTGACTTTGATTGTGGGCTTAGATTATTATGACAGAAATGTTACCAGATGTTTTGTTATTTAAATGCCAGATGCATATGAATGTTTTAAGCACTGGGGAGGAAAAGCCCAATATTTATATTAAAGCATTCTTTCAGATTGAAATGTCCCATTTTTTTATTTTCTGACTCATTCATAGAATATGATAGTGCATATTATGTTTTTAGGTTTACTGATCATTTTGCAATGTATGGTGTTTTGTGGATCCAGTCTACTATGATTCAGGTAGAGAAAGGCATTTTATAAATGACAGTGCACTAGGCTTTGAGGCCCTTCTGTGGTAAAAAATATTAAAATTATGTTGTCTGAGTACTGCTGTATGTGAGATTTTTACAGTACTTGGACTCACTGGTGGATAAGCTTCAAATCTACATATTGTCACGATTATTTAAGGGAACATAGTAGACTCGGATGTTTGGAATGCCAACATTATTCCTGTCTCATAACATAGTATGGCAATCTAGTATATAGGACAGAGTGAGTTATGTGTGAGTAGAATATGAGTTATATGCACTATAAATTGGACAAAGAAAAGGATTTCCTGCAGGTAAGAAAGAAGAAGTTACTTTCTTGCTTGGCAAAGTACTTAAAAGAACTGAGAATGTGATAGAATCTGTAAGACATACTACAAGAGTTTATAGATGTACTCAAACCACAACAGTACAAGTTGCGTCACATAATGTATCCTGTTTATATAGACTGGACATGGTTTGCAGTTCTACCTTCTGGCAACTTCCTAGTCCTTTTGTATAGAACAATTTTCATGTTTTATGCATATTTTGGAATTCATTGTTTATGAGATATTGCAAATCATATGAGACATTTTTTCTTTAGAGTGTTTAGAGGAAACTCTCAGGAAGTAAATGTTTTTCAGGCTTAGTAGATTTAAAACTCTGTGGCTCAGGATTGAATGAGCAAACGCAAAATCATCTCTTACTGTTATTATAAATATGCCATTCCACAAACATAATTTGACAAACATATTGAAGGAAGAATTTAATTTAACTCTAAATAATTTTTATCTTATTAGCGCTAGCATAATATCTGTCTTGTTAGTGGTACATAACCTGCTCACTATATGTACTCCATAAACTTTGTGCTTAAGTGGGATGCGCCTTAGGTACTCCAGCATTGACACCAACACACATATAATAGAAGTTCTGTATGATTAAGCAATTAAACTGATCATAAATGTGTTACTTTATGATGGCAAACTTGACATTAATGCATACATTTTATTCAAAACTGATAAAAGTCTTCCCTAACAGTTTCACCACTGAACCATGCAAAAATAAAGAGGTCTCACTTAACTTACTGCCCTTACACATATTTGACTGAGGGATTTCATTCAAATGAAGAATGTGACAAAAAGTGATCAACCCCACCAACTGCAGCTTTCCATATGTTTTTAGTCACATCAGACTCCTACAAGTTGATTTCATCACATGGACATTTAAAACCTTTCATCTCCTATCATTTCAGTAAAATCAAAATTATTTGCCTAATTTATTCACTAAGATATGTCTATATGTGATGACAATGAATTTAAGATTGTGAGTGTTTCCTTGTGCATTTTTTCCAATTTGGAAAATAAAATCCATTGCAATATTAGAACTTCTGTCATAATTAAGTGGTATATATTCAGTGTCAGTGGTCATTACACCTTAAAATTGATTTTCTGGAGACACAAGACTTTTTCATTCACTGACATTATTCTCATATGTTGCACTATAATTCATGAATGCTATAGAGAACAAGATGCAATGTGTCACAAAGAGTCGCATCACTTGTTCTAGTAGATATCCTATCATATATCTATAAATTAATATCTTGCCTGATTACCTGTCATAAAATGGACCAATATTTCATCACAACTTTTTTGTTTGTTTTAAATTTACTATACTCACATATATATCCAAAATGAGGAGACAATATTTTCCACAGTACCAGATTTGTTAATATCTTCCCTTAGATTTGCTGCTTGTGATGTTGGGTCTTTAATATAATTCCATTGCAATCATAAAGTACACTTTTTGTTAACAAACATTATTGTTAGATATACTACATTTACAACAACTACACTGGTTTCTTCCCTCCACTAATGAACTAAAGCAATTAGTGGAATAATTGTCAATGTCTCTGAGAAATTACACATCAGACTCAGATAGACTATATAGTTGTTGCTGATACAGTATCAGAAGTAGATCTATAATAGCTAACTAAACTATAATTGAGAAAGGGCAAAACCCAGCTTCTTAACTGCAATGAAATGTACAAGACAGACTGAATCCGTACATCGTCTTTGGCAAAAAATGGTAAGAACACTGGTAAACACTGAAATCTTTACAAGTCAAACTGGTCGCAAACCAATGTCACAAACCTAGCTAAAACAGATTTAATAAATAAATAAACAAACAAATAAACAATGGGAACAATGTCAACAGCAGATGCTAATTTTGATCACATTAAAAATACACTGTCTTCCTAGTCTATTACCAATAAAGACAGAGTAAGCTGGTCAGCACCATGAAGTCATGTTTCTGTATTCAGATGAAATAATAATAATTTAAACAAGAGCAAAATGCTAAGGATTTTTTTCTGAACCACATGTTTAAGCACAACAAGGGTAACTGCAAACTTAAATAAATATAAAATGATAAAGTAGCAATAAACAAACTATCCAATATACCAGAATAATGAGTCTTCCAGTATTATGCTACAAGAGCTGACAGAAGTCTGAAGAACAGGTAACGTGCAGACACACTTTTTATAACAGGTATAAAGTCATTAAAGTACAGGAAATTAATATATTATGAGAGGTACAGAGATCCATACAGCACACTATGCAACAGAGGTGTAACTAAGTCATCTGTTGCAATGGGCAGTTCTGCAGACCGATGGCTCCCTCATATCAAATATGAATATAAAAAGGGTCCTGAGCTCTGAAATCCATGCATTACCAAATCTGACCCTTTGCATCTATCCAATCATCAAAAAATAATCTGACATTAGCAACTTCAGTTTTCCTCTTTCACCAAAATAACTGCCATCAACTAGACAAAATCTATAGCACAGTTAATCCAGGTCCTAGTAATCTGCTTTCTGCAGTTGCTGATATGCTAAGCATGAAAATGCAATGTCAGTATTCACTAAAAAGGCTGTGATATCACATGCAACTTGTCAAAGTAATGTTAAAATGCAGCACTGTACATGCATCCCATCTCATCTCCTGCACTGTATCATCGGGGGGGGGGCTAAAGCTAAAAAACAGCAGCAAATCCAAAGGCCCTAAAGCTGTTCCTGCTTGCTCCTCTTTGTATAACAATGTTTGACTTATTCTTTCCATCTTACAGATTTTAAGTTGTCACAAACCTGTTTCCAGACCCCTGTTTGGAATTTAATTGAGTAACCCATAGTAAACCCTTCACCCAATTCATGAGATGCTTTTCTGTCAAGTTATTCTTCCAACAGTATGCTCAAAACACCTGCTTTAATAGGTGAATGCAAAGATCAAACACCTGAATGCACCCCAAAAGGGCAGGTGCCATCTTCTTCCATCCTACTAAAGCCCTGTTTGCCTATTATTATCCTAGGACACAGGGACCATCCCTACCTTGTGCCAGCAGTTACTGCTCCATGAGTGCTCCCACAATGTGAACAGATGATGGCAAACCTATATGCAGGCCAGGAACATTTCTGTATGTTAAATGCCCAAAACACATAGTACCTAAATATGTGTCCCTATACCTGTACTGACTGAAGAAACTTCTCAATGACATTTAACTTCCTAAGATGCTAGACATAAAACTTACCAACCCTGAAGCATTGCACCTCTGTATTCATCAAAAGATAATCTAGTATTAGTTACTCCAGTTCTCCACTTTCACAAAAATAACTGCCATCAAATTAACAAAAAAACTATCTCAATTAAACCAGGGTTTAACCTTAAGCATGTTTGGCATCTTCTTACCAAGAATTGCTAAACCAGATGTCAAACCCTGGTCTCTGGAGCTTCTGCGTCCACAGTCCTCTTTGCCCATTAGCATCTATTACATAAACAACTCAAGAAATTCACCCCCCATTAAACTTTTATTTCTCCATGAGGGTAATAGCAGCAGAATGGAAGTGCCTGTGCCCCCAGCTATGAAAACCTGGACTCATTCCAAACCGGGGCCTGCATTTCTGATAACCCCAGCAAATTACCAGGGCGATACTGCTCTAACAACAAAGGAGGAATTGTCAAACGGCCTGTGGATTCTGGATTTGAGAAGCCATCTATAGGGTCCTCTTCAATCAGACCTGCATGAACTGCTGGGTTCTGCACCTGTTCCAATAACATCAGCAATTCCTTTAACCTAAGCCTGCCTTCAGCACTTAACTCCTGTAAAAATCCTAGCAAATACTCATCTATCAGCTGATTCTGCCCTACTCACCCTTTGCTCATTGATAGCAAAAGGATTACTTGTGGTTGGCTGGATTTTCACCAAATGGATGGCTCTGGCCCCATTATCTTTTTTTTCTGGTTCCTTTTCTCTTTTTTTGCTGGAGGTTTTCACAGTTGGGCATCTTTCTATGGCCTTTTTATTTCTTCTAGTCCTAACTGGCACTTTAAGGACAACCTATACATCTGAATGTGATTGAGCTACCACCTGTTAAAAAAACCTCCTACTGTGACATTGTTGTATTTCTCTACTTCCTTAGTTCCTGAATGTTCACAATAGTAAACTCACCATTAGTAACAATGACATCACATCAACATCCCTCGTTAGTGACCCTAGTGCCTCTGTTACTACTCAGGCAGAGAAGAGGAAAATGCTCACCTTTTCCAGTGGTCAAGGCCATATATCCTCTTATTCTCCAACCCTCCCACCCCACACTATTTCCTGTTGTAGAACACCCCCCACTTTTTTTTATTTTGTCTGTGTTCCCCGTTTTGTCTTTTGTTTTGGGGAGGTGCTCACTTTTCTTACTCACATACCTCTCAACCTTTTTTAGTAAGCATTCTGCACAAGCCATGGAGGGACAAAAACAGCTTTAAATACTACATTTATATAATTAGAAAATTGCTGGAATAACAGATTTTGAATTAGCTTGCCTTTAGTGAAAGATATGCAGCTTGCATCTCACGTGAATTTAGTGAAGGACATGAAGCTCGCATTTGAAATACCTCCCCGGGATTCAGTAATCCTCCGTGTAAGACTAAATAAGTCTTACACGGAAACTGCAGTTGAACGGTATGACGTCAGTGTGCCATGCATATTCATGAGGGCACGCTGACTCATCCCCAAGTGTAACATGGACCATGCAGGAAGGCAGGGGGAATGTCCGACTGCTGAGTAGTGCAAAGGTCCACGCCCCTGCAAGAGTCAGATTTGTGAAACGTCAACACACATGAGCGAGTCCACTCAAATGTCAACAAACCCAACACTACACATCCCCACATACTAAACCCCTTTCAAATTGTAAAATGTAAAATTTGTATTTATTTTTTTATAATTCCCGATATAGCCGCCCATATTTGCGCGTGTCTGCACGGGTGTGCCCATTGCTTAGCCACGGTTAGCAATTTTGACATCAAAGAGCATATAAGAACTATTTATGCAAATA
This sequence comes from Protopterus annectens, assembly GCF_019279795.1. Lineage (NCBI taxonomy): Eukaryota > Metazoa > Chordata > Ceratodontiformes > Protopteridae > Protopterus > Protopterus annectens. Next base: position 360,778,865 of record NC_056749.1, read on the forward strand.
AAGCCAAATAGCAATAGCGTAGTGGTAGAGACTTCGCCCAAAGAGAAGGCAGTCAGGGTTCGAGTCCCACCACACCCCTTTCTATTTCATGTTTTAAAGTAGTATATGAAATAATTCCTGACATATATAAATAAAATTTTACTAAAATGCATTGAAATGGCCTATGTATCAGTGAACAAAAAGTATATTATTTGCATATAAGAAGGATCCTGACATCTAATTGCTCGTAGCTAAGCAGAGTTTTACCCAGCGCATTAAAGTTGCCCATAGCTAGGCAGCTCTTTACCAAGCGCAATATAGTTGCCCATAGCTAAGCAGCGCTTTACCTAGCGGAATAGGTTTGTGTGGAGCTGCGCACTGTGCTAACCAGCGCACCGCAGGGCAACGTAGATTAACGTGGAGCAAAGTTGGCTAAACACAGCCACACCCCCTAGCCTGTCTGTACAGTTGTAAAATAAGAAGCAATAACAAGGTTCGAACCTGGGACACTATGCACCATAGTCAAAGCACTGAAGCACTAAGCCATTACAGCTTAGGATAAAAATGCTATGTTAACATACATATACTAATAAATGGAAGATTAACCATTGCTAAGCAGATCTGCAGTCAGCCGAGAAATTTCAAAAATGGCCAGTCACCAAAACGTGCAGGAAATTCGGCATATTTAAGCTCCATAGGCAGGAATACTCACCATAACAGATTGTACCTGCCATCTGTAGTCAGAATATCTGGTGCTGGAGAGGGTATTCACTTTAGAGCACAATTCTGGGGCATCGAGGAGTCGAAATACATGGTTTGGCTCCTTGTCCACCGTCATGAGGCAAGACTCCTGCAGGGCCAGTTCCAAGGGAAGGAGTACAAAGCAGAGGCTTGGAACCGGTTAGCTCATAATCTCACCAGTGCCACAGGTGTCCCTCAGACTGGTGAGCAGGTCTGTCACCACCATGCAGACCTGAAGAGATGGAAGCAGGACCTACTGAACCAATGGATACAGGAGGCCCATGACATGTGAGATGCCCCACCACTGAGTAGGTAGCTATGGAATGAAGTATGTTGGACATGCTAATTTAGTCTATATAATGGATAGGAATGTCTCAATATCCCTTCATTTACTCCACAGCTGCAGGTGACCGTGCTGCGAATCATTAAGCCAATCCAGATAGGCTGCTAAGGCTGCACCACCAGGCAGGTTAGTAATTCTTCTACATGTATTGTTATTTAAAATAGGTGAGAGAGCCTGGAATAAAGTGTTGTAGCTCCATAATAAAGGCATAAAATGCCCTGAATAATGTCTCTGCATGTACTGTTATATAAAATAAGTCAGAGAGCCAGAAAAAGATTGTAGTAACCCATTAATAAAGGTAAAAGAAGTCCAGAATAAATATCTCTGCATGTACTGTTATACAACATAAGTGAGTGAGCCTGAAAAAGAGTTTTGTAACCTATTAATAAAGGTATAATATGTCTTGAATAAGTCTGCTGTATGCACTGTAATATCAAATAAATGAAAGAGCCTGAAGAAAAGTGTGTAATGTAATTAATAAAGGTATAATACTTGGAGTGTGTGTGTGCCACTTACTTTGAAATGTAGTTGTACCCTTGCATTATATAAATAGTACTGTTGTATTAAGTGCTGTCAACCCACAGTTGGGCAGTCCCATATAAAGTGGATGAAGGCAATGACAGTAGTTATGAAGCATATATACAGTCCTCAACAGTTGTTTATTGGCTGGCATGCATAGGTTAATCTGGCACATGAGTAGCTTGTTTATGTGTTCCCCAGAAATGTGAGTGTGCTACCTGAAATGTAGGGTTCTGTAGAAATATAACTGAAAATGGCACGTGAACAAATCCAGATATGCAGATATATAAATATAAATCAAATATATAAGTATGTAGCAGTAACATCCGCATCTTGGACAGTTAGTATGTTAGATATAGGTCAGGTATATAATGAACCAGCCAAAACCATTACACAGCCTAATGCACGTTGCCTAGTGTAATAATACATGTAGGGATATACACCTGCATTCAATAGGAAGGTAGTGTAGACTAAAGGTACGTATAAGATGTTCATGGAGGCCTCTTTTCACACCCTACTGTATGTGCATAAACAATGCAATTCCACACCTCAATGGGTATGTCTATTCTCACCACATTTGTTGGGACATATGTCCTATTGTTCTATAAATATCTGCATGTACGTTGATGCATGTGCCCTGTTCAAACACCACAATCTTGGTGGCCTGTTGCCACCAACCATCCCTGCATGCTGTTGGAATGTCCACTGTCGATCAATATATGCATGTGTTATGCCTCCTGCTTAACTGTTGGAACCCTGGTGTGTTGGGTTAATGAGTATAATATTGCATGCTGTTACAACTAATTTGGAATGCTGTTGTCTTTGTTATAATTAAACACACCTAAACACAGAAAGTATGGGTAGGCCGGTCCCAACGGACCCACCTGTCCCTCCTCAGCTGGCAATTGCACCTGGCACCAGCAGGTCCGGTGCCCAGCCCGGGCTCCCCTTCTCCATTGGTCCTGTGCCACCTTCAGGTGGAAGCACTGCAGGGGATGGGGCTCGTCCCCCCCATGCAAGTGTGGGTGGAGAAGGCCCTCTTGTCACCCTTCGAAGGGTCTGGGCTGTGGTGCGTAGGGAGATCCAGTGTTCAGTTGCTGATCCCCTATGCCAGCTCGAGGCAAGAGTGGCGTGACTCACGGGTGAGCCTGCCCCTCCTACGCAGCCCCCAGCACAGCCACCCTTGGGGCTGTGAAGGTGCAGTGGTGATTGCCCATGGGTGGGCATCTCAGTTCCACTGTTACCATCTGTGGGCTCCTGGGCTTGCAATTTCCAAACATCCATCCCCGTCAATTGTGTACACCCACCCCATGTGTCATATTCCACCCCTGTATGCATTTTGTTTGTCTTGTCTGTTTACCTCCCCAACCTACCTCCCCATATATACCTACTTCCTATACCTCACATTCCACTCTCACCTGAAAAAAAAAAAAAAAGGGCAATCTGTTCCCACAAAAAAATTACGCCCCATACATAGCTGCCCATTTCGTGCACATGTCTGCTGGACATGTAAACTGATAATTATAATTGGTAGTACAACATACTTTGTTGTCCTCACCCCTCTCTCAGGGGTGGAAGGTTTCAAATTTCACTCCAAATTTATTGCATATGCACAGCTGTTGCTGGTAAAGAAATGGGCAGCTATGGACCTTCCCTACACCCATCCTGCACATCCCAAGCTGGTTTCCCTACTGTCTTTCCTTCTTTGTGCCCCTTTTTCACCACTTTCCTATCTCCCCATTTTTTTTCTTTCAAGGAAATGAGCGTAGGGGTTAGCGGGAATAAGTACTTTTAAGCAGTAGTTAGCAGGTTTGCACCAGTGTGCACATGTGTGCGCTTAGCTTAGTATTGCTAAGCATCGTGCAAACCCATGCAAACCTGCTTACAACTGCTTAAAAGTGCCTTAGTCACTCTGCATGATAGGGCCCCTGTTCTGCTCAGCAGCAAAATAAAACACCTCTGTCAGTCTCGAACACCAGACCTTGGACACACTAGACTGCATGAAGTACCACTAAGCCACAGCAGATATACAGCAACTTGGTGCTGAAATAAATATATCATGCATTACAATGAGTAAATGTAAAGGGAAAATAGGAATGCCATAAAACAAATCTTGTTCTGTGTGTCTTTACCAGCAGTTGTTGTGGAATTGCATGACATGACTGTGAAAAGAGAACCAGCCATTCTAGCAGGGAATAATGTTACAGTAGCACCTTACAAACCCCACACAGTATCAGAGCAGGATAAACACTGGCATATTTGAATAGGGCAGAGGCCAGACTTCCCAACTGTGACTGCTTTACAGGGATGTCCCTGATTCATAAACAAATGTTAGCTGTGCCCCTCTGAATCCCTCTGAAAAGTACAAACATTAGGCAGAAAAGTGGGGAATCACACTTAATGAATAATATCAATAAGTAAGAGTAGACACTGCTTGCACGTCAGAAAAGGTGTAGTAATACATATGCTCTGTTTCCCTCGAAGTCTCAACTGAAATATGTCTGTAGTATATTACAGGTGTATCTCACTTATATGTACCTTTCCCTGAGGCTGTTCAAATATATACCTGAGAGTATCTGAGGCCTGGCAGAAGCAGAAACACCCAGGCATATCAGCTTTTCTGCTGTTACACACTCTGCAAATAGCTTTGGAAGGAGTTCCACAAGCATGCCCTTATGTAGGAGTGCAACACAGAAATATCAAAGGATGTAGCCATGTACTGCTAGCAACCAACTGTGACAATACCATTGTTCCAGTGCTGAAAAGACTGATGTGGTGCACAGACAAAGAATAATAGGCTAACCTCTGACTACCATCTGGATATGTCTACAGGTGGGAGCTATGCAGACAGACTACTTGCCTTGATAGACTAACAGGTACACAGCAACCCTGTATGTTCAGCAAGATAAACATCACACTTTAATAAATAATGCTCTCTGCAGTCCTGCACCCCTACCAAAAAGTACTATATATGTATACTATATATAGTGTATTCAGGCACAACCAAGGGTGTAGGTAGGCATATTCAGTACTGAAATATGTCCAATTGTCTTGAGCAGCCTGTGCTAATATCAACACAAACAAACCACAAACTGTTCAGAAGTGAGTAACTTAATATTTACAGTATAGCAGTTCACAAACAGTGCATGTGCCAGAGGAATACATTGCAATAACTACTTTTGTATGGCAGTTAATTGTTGAATTCGAAAAAAAGTACATACTCCCATGTATCCTGTGTTAGCATTTGGAGAGGTGAGTAAAATTCTACACTGAGAAGTGTGTACTGGAAGCAGCAACATTCAGGTTTGAGTACAACATGCATATCACTGGCTACAACCCTAGCTTCAGATATGAGACATATACCAACCTTCTGACTGACACAATGGTGTCCAGAGCAAACAAGCATGGGCCCCACCTTGGAAAGCTGAAAGGGCTATGCCTACCTAACCTAGCATTTTATAGCAGTAGGCTGCAATCACAGTGAGTACTGCAATTACCACACATCAGGCTGCATGCACTTACTAAATGGTGGGAACCAATTGGTGCAGAGGCTGTCACATGCACATTTGCAGATACCTAGAAAAGCAGGCTGTACCTGCTGTCCACACATGCAATAATATCATTGCAGGAACAGAGAGAGAGAGAGAGAGCGAGAGAGAGACAGAGACACAGACACAGACACAGACAAAAGAGACAGAAACAGAAACAGACAGAGAAAACCCCCCCAAAAAAATAGTAACAACAGATGGAGCAGAGAAATACAAAGGTAAGGTATGTAACACATATGTATTTGCTGGCATGTAGTAGATGTTTTTGGAGAGTACTCTACATACTGTGAATCATCCATATGTGGCAGCAGTACGTATCTATATGTATCTGCACATGTGCATAGGGCAAGGGACATACTGCAACTGTTAGTGAAGGGTGGACATATATATGTTGGTGAAGGTTGTTATGTGCATATATCTATGTAGGTTGTAGTGTGTGGCATAGAAAACAGCATGCAGTGCTGGTATATGTTATGTGCTGGTTAAACATTGTGGGACTGATTTGTCAGATCTGCTGTGTTACAGCCAGTGAGGCCTGCTAAAGCTACATGGGCTGAGGACACCAAAATCCATTCTGCACAACACTGTGCAATATTATTACATAACTATATATCTCACAACTGTCGCATAATTGATATCCCCACCATGAAAGGTGGACTGTATATGTGCCTATATGTACATCTATATGTAAAGCAATTGATGTTTAGATGTATGTGTATGTGTGTGTATATATATATATATATATATATATATATATATATATATCAGACCTCCCAACCGTCCCGAATTACTCGGTTTTTACCGAGTTTTGGGGTCTGAATAAAGGGGTGCCACGATTCCCGAGTGGCACCCCTTTATTTCCGATTTCTTTGCTTATTTTTTGAATTTTCGCGCTGCTGGAGCTGACATCATCACGTGCGCAATGACGTCAGCTCCGTCAGCACTACCAGCCAGTCAGAACTGAGCTCAAGGAGCTCACGTCATCATTTCTGGCTTGCTGCGAGCAGGCCGAGAATTTGAAAATAACTGTTGCTGCTGAGAAAAGAATGCTGGCTTAGTTTGGACTTTGCTTATTTCGGATGGAAAGAACTGCCGGGTGAGAATGCTTTTGCTGCCATTTCGAACTGCTGGGAATTAGGTAAGGAACAAAGGGTGTGTGTATGTGTGTGTGTGTGTGTGTGTGTGTGTGTGTGTGTGTGTGTGTGTGTGTGTGTGTGTGTGTTCAGCAGTAGTATTCTAAGCAAGCACTAATTGTATTTGATTGGATTAGTTCTTAACTGATGCCTTTGAAGAAGGTTCGTTTGTGTTTCTTATGTCAGAATTGTTTTAAATTAGTCAAGAATGCCTTGCTTCAAAAATTATGTGCAGTTTAAAATTCATTTGTAAATGATGTTAACGCAGAGTGCATCATTTGGAAAGGGTCGCTTTGTATCGTTTACATAACAAAATGATAGCGTAAGTTATGAATGTATTATTTCATTTTATTTTACGAAATACTTCCGGCAATGTTTGAAAGCCCATAGGGTTGTCAAAGGTGCTTTGAGCAAGAAAACTGTCACTTGGTAAAGTTGCAGTCTATTTGTAAATGTTTTTGTTGGTTTGAGCTCGCTAAGGGAGGTGAGGGAGAGAAAAAGTGGGCTGTGCTGATGACGTCTACAAGGAATTTGGTGTTTTGTTGTTACGGATTCCTCGCCGGTGTAATAAACACTGTAACAAAGTGGCTTGGAGGAACTGGAAAACATGGACTAAGGAATTTGTTTATTTTCTGTCTGCACCCTAAAAAGATAACAGTATGCAAAGTTGATAGATGTGACTCTTGTTGCTCCAGACTTGAGGTTTATTTCCTCCTGCGTTCACGATCATTGGCTGTTTAATAGTATTTTGAATTTTTCAGTTTATATTTTTTTCTTATGTTTCTGGCTCATATTGATTTTAATATGCCTTTTTCAAAGACTTGAATGTATGAGGTTGCCACTTACTGTATACTGTTCTGGATGTTCTGCATATATGTTTCTGTCACCAAAATATAAACTGGTGCTACTGTATTACAGGTGTTTTATTCATGCTTTCTGTGGAAAATGTTGTTGCTGTTAGTGGAAAGTGACGCTTTAATGTATTTAGTATGGCATGTTTTGTGGGGAATGGTACAAGTGGTGATTTAAAACTTTGACTGGTGTGGTAAAATTGTACCCAGACCCCCCCCAGATTTTTTTCAATCACGTAGTACTTGATCTTTCAGACCATTAACAACTAGCTACATGGGTAGAGTTATGGTCTTGTGTGTAGTAGATCTTTGATTTGAGTCCATAACAGGCAGAATATGTCTGTAAATAAATTAATTGATAGTGTACTGCTTGTTATCGGTACTAGTTATCATTATTTTACAGTCCAGTCTTCACTGTGTCATTGTGCTGTTCCTTATTTTAAATGACTTGGGCGTGTTTTATGTTGCTATGTCTGGTGGAATGTGGATAATGGCAGTACTAAAGGAATCTACAGCTTTCCCAACATAAAGTACTTGGATGTCTATGGTCAGGAGTGATAGTAGGGGGTGAGAAGTTAGTCCTGTGGCAGTAGTATTTCAGTGTTTCCTTGACTACAGGTTAAATTTTAGTATAGTTAATTTTGATAGGGGATCACTTCTGTGTCTCTGCTCAACGGCGGCACAGGAAAATAACTTTCTTGGGTGGCGTAAGACAGGGAACCTTGTTGGCTAGGCTTACATAGGCCCTTGAGGCCGATAGCCTAGTACCTACCTATAAAATGCAGCGGTTTGGCAAGGAATGTGACTGTTGTGTTTAAGTTCAGTATTAAACCTATGAACTTGAGGAACAAATGGGTATGAGCATTTATAACTTGATGTCCTTTGAGAAGCTTACTTGCTGTGTCAGTAATTAAAACAATGGCATTTTTTGTTACCTCTGTTTATGTGTGATTGTTAAGCATGTATTATTTTTGATGGAAATTAATGATTCTGACTTTAGGGGAAGGTTTTTCTATAAAGTGTTATAAATCCATTAAGCCACAGACTGACTCTACTATTTTTGGACATGGGGCCTGGTGTCACTTCAACAGTGATAGTTATCAGTGTTGATATATATTGAAAAGTAACCAAATCAATACTTTTATTTTTAGTGCTACCTTTATTGGGCTGTTGGTTCTCCCAGTAGTGCATTTTCAGAATCAGATCAGGCATTACCTTAGAGCACAGATAGAAGTTATCTCAAGTATTCTATAAGAACAACAGTATAGAGAAGGTTCTTAAGGTATTTATAAGTAGTCTAAAGTTTCTTGCTCTGTTGTTTTAGTAAGAAGTCATACTTTATAAGCTGGCTCATGTAGCATAGTACTGTGTTGGATCAGTAAGGTGTGTATGTGGTATAATGGTATGATTAAGCATATTATTAAGAATTAAATGAGTTTCAGAGATGATTCATTAAGTTTCAGTCTTCCTATTTTTTAAACTGCTGATTTAGCATAGTGGTATGTTGCACTGACTGTAGTGTATAGTGTTCTGGGTTCAAGACTTGCCAGTAACATGCATGGTGGTAACACAACATTTTATTCTAGCAACTTTCCAAAATCATACAAGCAGTGTTTAAAATGTGTCCCTGGTTTTTGACCTTTTGCCCCCTGCCAAAAAAATTGAAAATAATTGCGGGAAGCTGAGCAAGATGCCTATGACTTATACTACTGTCATTCTGTTTATAGTTTGGGCGTAGAAGTAGACTTTTATGATGGAAATGTTCTGAATTTGTCAGTTTTGTAATTATTTGTTCATGCATTTTCTTTCATTGCCTACGGTATAGCCTACTAGAAAAATGTTCATTCAAACAAATTTAAAATGTGCTCTGTCTAACAAGTGTGCTGTATTATACAAGGAATATAACTTAATAAAGTCAGGAAAGTGTATCAAAGAAAAGAACACATGTATGTTTCTTGTTTTGTGTGCAAGGGGCCAATGATTTGAAAACAGCCCAAAGGTAATCTTTATCCACCACTGGCCAGATGCATTTTCTTTGGATGTGATGCAGGTTTCAATGTTGTTTCAATGAATGTGAGTTTCAAGGGCAGAGAAGTTTTAATGCCAAGTCTATTTTCATTGTGAGACAGTATTGCTTTGTTTATCAGATGTCTGTTAGTGTTTGTGCATTGATGTGCTGCAAAATGTAAAAATAAAATCCAAATAATCATTGCAAAAGTAAAGCAGTATTAACACATTAGTGTTTATGGAAAATGAGGTGAAATAGCCAAGTAATGGGACACTGGAATGGCTGCAGGGGACTCTGGTGCCATATTTTGGTTGCCTGTTCTTCAGTTTGTGTTCGAAGGTTGGTATCCCACAATTCCATTGGAGTGGGTGGGGTTACATAATTATGTATGCACATTTGATGTTAATCAGCGTACAGATTTGTACCTATTTTTCATGGCCCTTATCCAGATTTTTGATGTTTCCAGGTTGAGAGGTATGATATATATATATATATATATATATATATATATATATATAGAGAGAGAGAGAGAGAGACAGACAGAGACAAGGGGTCATACGTACTGCAACAGGTGCCTAGTGACCAAGGCATGGACTTAAGACCAGTGTCGATACTGCAGTGCCATCCCTCCTTTCCAAAACACTGTAGCCATTAACTACCACATAGGTGGTAGTCTACCTAACACTGTAGGTGTGATAAGGGAACATGGGACACAGGTGGACAGTAGCATCCCCTTTGATAATCACAGTGCCACACTAGTCTTGTAATCTGTCTACGTGGTACGTGTCATCACAAAAGGTGTGTCATTTAGGGAAATATAGGTCAATGTTCCCCTCTACTCATTACAATGCCCCATGTGGTATGTACCGCACATGACAAATACAGCAAGTGGAAAGGCCACAGACATACCTCACAAAGAGTAATACTGGCCTCAAACAGATGTCCTATGCAGACTGACTCACAAAACCACAGCTAGACTGTGTTGCATACCGCCCACCCAGAGGTGACTGCTGGTGTGACAGCAGGGCAGACGATCCATGCTGGTGAGTGTGTTATAACTTTAATATTGGTAATGAAATGTGCATGTCATAGGTGAGGTGTAGGCCATGTACATGTAACACACCTACACATAATGCATGCTGTCCATGTTTGCTGTGAGACGTTGCACATCTCAGTAATGTCAGTAGCTGCCTCAATCACATGCAATACACAGAGCATCAGACACAGTTGTGGCAACACCGTACTGCACATTGGATAGGCATAGTTGATACACATGTACACAACATAACATGTTTGTCATACACAGTACACCTCAACATGCTACACATGGCATAACCAGACACCCGCTGTAAGGTCACACTTCAGTATCCCACATGTCATCCACACAGCACACATAATATACCTGAGGGGTAAAGGCCTATCATGGGGCTGTGCAACACTCTTCAAAACATAACACAGTCATGTTAGGCAATGTTCCCTATTGGGCACCTCACACACCCATGTACAAAGTGGATGTGTAATTGTGAACGTAGCCACGGCACTGCAGTTCAGGTACAGCATGCTAGGCTGTGGTCTGGCACACATTAGTAGCCTTGATTGACCACGTGATGCATGATGATGATGGCTCATGGTACTACACCCCATCCAGTTACAGTGACCACAGTACTACACATAGCAGTCATTGCTTTGCACCTCAATGTTTTGTATGTGCAAACATATGCACCTAAACACAATATGCATAGCATGTTGTGTGTGTGCAAATATATGCAACTATACACAATATGCATAGCAGTCGCCATCTGTACAAAGTGACACATATATGTCCTGGAATGATATTGGGTGTATAGGTCACATGACACACATTGGGTATGTGTGATGTTTAATGTTGCAGTCATGTAGCATGCCATGTCATGGCTGGTACTGGCATGTCTGCAATATGTTCCACATTCACCATAACCACTGTACAATGGCCATGTCGAGCATTGGTATTCCATCACGTATACATGCACCACTCATCCCCTGTGTGTACATAGCATGCATGTGCTAAACCTGTATCCACAATTATCTGCTACAGACACAGACACTGTAATCAGACATGGAAATCTATGTGACACACAGATAACACATCCAACCATGGTATGTATACCTGTGAGTGATGGTGCAGAGGACACTGCAGAGCTTATAATACTTGCACAGCAATGTTGTTTCCTTGTACACATTGTGTTCCAGGGTGAAGCCAATCACTGAACAGCTACACACATGCATCAAAGCCATGTATACTGTTATTAACAAGGGCAGTCTACACTCACACTGCATGGTCTTGAGCAACACATATTCTTCATGCTGACACATGTGAGGTGACTGTTTGCCTTGTGATACTGTCACCCACCTTCAACCACTATTGAGTATGTTTTGGATTGCTGGTGTGTGTATGTGTATCTGCTGTAGTGAGGAGTGTATTTGTGTGCATGTCTTCATGTGTACATGTGTTCATGTGTGCATGTGTTCATGTGTGCATGTGTAAATGTGTTCATGTGTGTATTTGTTCATGTGTTCATGTGTTCATGTGTGTATGTGTTCATGTGTGCATGTGTGCATATGTGCATGTGTGCATGTGTGATAACTTCATGTACAGATTGTACAGTGTGTTTCCTGTCTTCCTCTCACAGGGGCTGAGGTAGGGTTGGCTGAATGCAGCAGGGAACCTGAAGTCACTGCCACAAATAGTGGAGATGATGATACATGTATTATGGCACAGGCAGGTTTGACTGGGTCTGTCGTTGGTCCGCCAATCGACAGTACACAGCTTTCCACCCCATCTATCCCTCATCACCAATGGCCTTAGCCGAGGGACAGCATGCAGTTGGTATTGACCAGGATAGTGTGCTATCCATGGCACATGCATCCCTCACAGCAGTCATACCCAGGTACCACATAAGCACATGTCCAGGGGTTCTCGTGGGAGCACCGCTGGTTGTGATGCCCCTGGCAGACGTGCCCCACAGGTCTTACCACCTCAGGTATGTTCCGGGCTGTAATTCAGGCACAGGCACATATGGAATGGTACACAGTTGAGACGTCGATGTGGATGTATGCCAGCAACATCAATGACTGGCATTTGTCACGGATGGCCCACAGATCACAGCCACTCCTGTATTGGCAGGGCCTTTCCATTGACCATCCTAGTAGACCACATGCATGTGGCTCTGCCAGTCCCAGCAGGGACATGGGTCCAGTCGACATACCCCTGCCTCTGATGATAGTACCCAGTCAGGCTTGGTACTCAATACTGTCCGTAGCACCCCTGCCAGGCACAGGTATCGTGTCCATGCCCAGAGACAATGATCTGTGCAGCCTGGCAGGTACAGTGTGTGGCTGTCCCATATATGGCAGCCACATGGTCGAGTTGTGTGCATGCAGACACACACACATAAACCAAACACCTAGGGCTCACACATACACACACACACATTACATCAACATTGGCTCATGCTGTACTGTTGTCCATCACACACACACACACACACACACACACACACACACACACACACACACACACACACACACACACATACATGTCGATTGGATGGGTCAATGTCAGGCTCTGGCAAACCAACAACACACCCTGTGCATATGATGAAACCTGTGCCACCTCCTGTCATCTGTAACATTGATGCAGGAACAGGCTAATATGGTGTTGGTGCACAGGGTGACATTATAGCAGTGTAGCAATGTTAGCATGTTGCCAACAGGAAAGTGTAATGATATCCTTGTAGGTATATCTGAGCAGGCATGATGCATCAAAGCTATGATTGTCAATGTAGTATTGTTTACAAAAGTGTTAAGTCTGCGTATGTATTGTCCGTCCATGTGCCACTTGGCTGAAGTGTGTAGTGTTGGCAGCATGTGTTAGTGAGCGGACAGTACATGTGTGATGTGTGCAGTACAGATTTGCAGGTGCACATCTGTGAACATGGTGGTGGTGCACTTTCTGCGTGTACGTGCATAGTGGACACCTGGGACGTGTGACATACCCTGTATTACACAGTGTTAACATCTCATAGTATCTCTCAGTGGCCATTATGCATTCTACTACAGATATGTTCTAACATGGGTACACATGTGTGAATGACATGGTTTGACACTATACTGTGGGTGATACTGTTACTGTCAATGTTTTGCATTCTGGTAGTATACACAACCTCAACAGCCTGACTATAACCAATCATTAGATGATGTTCTGACAACTGACACACAGATGTAGGGAACTCAGTAACAGTTGGGTCCTTCCGGTCCTATACTATTAACATTAACCAGTGGTATTGACCGCCACCCATTCCTGGGACCACACCTGTTTGGCATATAGCCCTCTTAGGTACATGCAAACATACTAGGGATATATCAATTCTCATCTGGAAATGCATGTAGTGGCCTACAATGCATTCTCCGGAGGGTACACATATCCTACACAAGGGTATCATACAGACAGATACCTGTTGTCCAACCCATGCTGTATAGCTCTAAGCCAACTATACAATAGTCATCCACATTTACTATACATAGTATCCTGACGGTACCACATAGGTGGTAGCCCCCAACATGTATGTCGGGTACCGATGTGTACATACAGCCACGTGTTATGTCATCTGTCCTTTGGTATCCACATATCCAAAGGTATTCTGAAGTCCCTCGGTGTATCACATAAGCAATAATGGGCCTGTATGCATATCCACAAGGCTGTTGTACACCTATAATGACTGTCCATTATTGCCAGACTTTGTTGTGTATGAACATGTCTGACATATACCTCAGGCATGTACCCTTACTCACACTAGTCTATAGAAACTGTCATGGGTGTGTGTGACACAGATGACCTTGGCCACAGATCACTACAGTGGCTGGCCTTGTCACATACATACATATGTGACCTACGATCTGAGAAGCAGCGGCACAATCTGTCAAAGTTAACAAATGTATTCATGTAGTATGCAGGCTTCAAACCTATGTACTAATTGAGGTCACATGTACATATATGTATTTGCCACACAGATACCTGATGTGTGCAACACACATACTGTTTTTATCCTGATATTTCATACCATAGTAAAAGCAAAACCCACACCACATTGACCAACAGTGTCACACACACGCACTCAGCTAGTGCAAGATTCAAACCCCTACCTAACTATGTTATGACACTAGTGATATATGCATTAGCATGACACACTATATGCTTTACTGGGGTTTTCAATTCCACTGCTATATCATCAGACTTGTCAAAGAGGAATATACCTCTTTTAAGGTGTTTCCCTAGTCTCCAAAAAGGGCATTCCTCTCAAAGGAGATCACACACACACACTCAGCAACTGCAGGATTCAAATCCCTATCTACAATGTTATGACACTAGAGACATACACATTAACACAACGCGCTATATGCTTGACTGGGGTTTTCATTTCCACTGATATATTTGTAGGATGCTGACATCATCAGACTTGCCAAAGAGGAATATACCTCTTTTTAGGTGTTTCCCTAGTCTCCAAAAAGGGCATTCCTCTCAAAGAAAGTCACATACACCACCACCCCCACACAACAACTACAGGATTCAAACCCCTACCTAACTACATTATGACACTAGAGACATACGCTTTAACACAACGCGCTATATGCTTTACTGGGGTTTTTATTTCCACTGCTATATTTGTAGGATGCTGACATCATCAGACTAGACATGGTAATGTGTGTGCACTTTATTTTATGCAATCCCAGGACTGCAGCATGGGGAACAGCAGGTGTTAACAGCTTGAACAGGACTCCACAATTCTTAGCTTGTGTGATCTATCTGTGGACCAGTTGCCAATCCATCATATGACAATACATATTTATGCACAGTGTTGCTTTTGTGGATACAACATGTGTCTGGAATATTGGAAAAGGGCTATTCAAGGTCTATGTGGGATGTGTGTAGCTCATTTCAGTGATGTATGTCCTAGGTGGCTGCCTTACAAACAGTCTAGTGGTTTGGGAACCATGATCTGCCCATGAACAGACCAAAGTTGGTAGGGTTGTGTGTTTGTCGGCTTCCAATAGCTCTGTTTATGACTTCAATCATGATGGACCCCATGGCCTTGCAGATCAGACGTCATAGGCATATAAGACTATAGTTCCCATAGTCTGTTGTGCACCAACACTTGCAGAGTGTGCCATATGTTGCTGTAATCCATTCAACGGACTCATATCCTGTAGAGAGGGTAAGGCTCAACAGACTGTTCAGGTGCAGGGTCTGTTTGTTCTGCAGTTCACTTATGACACATATAGGGAAATAATGTAATCCAATCAATGCCATGTTTTCAGCTTTGGAAGGAGCTGCTTACCCATTCTACATGTGATATCTCCTGGTATGATGATAGGTCCTTTTGTCAGTGGGAGGTGGCTATGTATGTATGGGCTTGTGTGACAGGATGTTGACATTGTCAGTCATTTACAGTTGGCCCTGACTCAGGACATATATGAGTGTACTTTGCTATTTATGACATAGCTGAAGGAAGTGTCATAGTTCTGTGTGGACTCCTTCACAAATAATCTTACAAAACACCAACAAACATAGGGACTAAACCCGTGTTATACTCTTTTACACACTTAACACCCTACTGATCCTTTTTGATCAGTGAAAAGAGTATTTCATCATAATATCTTGACATGTCCAAAGGTTGGTTTTGTGTGTACTCTCCAGTCCAGCTGGTGAATATGGGGATTTTGAGGCAATGTTACAACTGCTTTATGTACACAGACAACCCTCTCCTCCTCCTCCCAACAAACTCAGATATTTGTGAGAGATGCAACTATATAGACAAACTGGAGGCTGACCTCTCTAGACCCATGACTGGCACAGTCTATCAGGAGGAGAAGGTAACCACACACACCACGACTCCAGTGTCACATAGATCTATAGCAACAGCAGACCAAACACATAAACACACAAAAACATACTCAGAGGCTCTAAATAAAACTCTGCCTAAGCAGCAGGGACCCCCGAAGCAGACACCCAAACAACTGCTTCCCCACAACTATACCCACATATCACAAAGTACACAATGTCAGTGCGCCACACAGTCACTTCCCTTAAGGCTAAACAACACACCTAATACACCTGTGATAGGTGACTCTATTGTCTGACACACTGACGTCCCACTCAACAGGCTGAACAAGGAGAAGGTCACTGTAAGCTGTCTGTTGGGTGCCAGGATCCGCCACATAACACATGCACTCAGGTCACTCCAAAGCAAATGCATATATGACTCCATCACTGTCCATGCTGGTGTGAATGTCCTGAGAAGTTCCTCCCTGGACTACATGAAAAGAGACATAGAGGAGCTCTATGATCATGTAGCCCAGGCTGGTATGACCCTGACCTTGTGCAGCATCTTACCCTCGCCAAGAATGATGTCACAGTATAAAGACAACATGATCAATTTTAACAGTTGGCTAATGTATTTGTGACATTCACAGGGGATCCAGTGTCTGTCGGCCTGGGATGACATGCTCATCATGCCACATTGCTTCACTAGGGACGGCTTGCACCTGTCACCCCTGGGCTTTCAAATACTGGCTAAGGCACTTGCCACCCCATAGTGCCTTTTTTTGGCAAGGCTCAAAAGACAAACCCACCTCCATAGACAATACAAGGTAAAAGAAACTAAGGGTAATGCTGCTCAATGCCAGAAGTCTACACCTCTAAATGCACACACTCAATGATCTCTTCAGTATGGAGAATAGCAATATCTGTGCAGTAACAGAAACCTGGTTCAGGGCTCCCGAAAGCACTCCAGCACTACCAGGTTACACTTCATACCATGCTTTTCAGCCACAATAACCGGGCCACACCACAAAAGGAGGGGGAGTATCCATATACATCAAAGATCCACAAACCTCCAGGTTAGTAGCACTGCACAAAGCATCAGAGACCATCCATGTGTAACTAATAGTGGGCTAAACTGCCTTTCAGGTTGTAGCCTGCTACAGACCACCCTCCCAAACTCAGGGACCCCACTCAGCTTTCGTGAGAACACTGGAGAATATGTAGGTCTCTCCAAACACCATTATATTGGGTGACTTCAACTAGCCAAACATTGACTGGGAATACTACTCAAGTCCCAACACCCTCACCCAATGGTTCCTCGAACATATAAACTCAAATGCTATGGAACAACTGGTCACCACCCTCACAAGAGGGGTATACATATTGGACCTGGTCATCACCAACATAGGGACTCTATGTTCCACACCAGAGGTATACCACTCATTGGTAAGGTCAGACCATACATTTATCTCACTGGACATCCATATCCCGTCCCCACCCCCAGCCAAGGTAATCTCGGTGAGGAACTTTTCAAAAGCAAACTTCACACTTCTCAGAACTGAGATGGTTTCCTTCAAAGCCCCCGGGCCAGTGGGAACTATGACTCATACTACAGTATCCTTTAGAAACCCATTGTATTGACACCTACAGGAAAGCATGGATCATGCTATCCTACATGAATCCAAGACTCACTCCTCTAAAGGCAGGTGACCTGTCTGGTGGACCCCGGCCATAAATAAGCTATGCAACAAAAGGAGGAGGCTACTACATGATAGAGCAGTATCCCACAAAGGGGAGGCATCTCTGATCAGTACTAGCAAGAAGCTACAATCACTCATAAAATCATCTAAGGCCAGCTTTGACAGTAAGATTGCTCAAGTCACTAAAGTCAATCATAAGGCCTTCTTTAGTTATGTCAGGAGCCTGGGTGGCAACTCCCAGATATGCTCTGAGTTAGTGCATAATGAATACAAAATACACAGTACCCACAGACATTGCCAACATCCTGGCAGACAGGTTCAGTGCACATTTCTCCCCCCCCCATCCCCCAAAAGTACAAATGTCCATCCCAACAGAGTGTAGCCTCCCTGACATCACAGATGTACATGTGAGAGCTGCCCTCTCCAAAGCAATAGCACAGCATCAATGGGACCAGATGGTGCCCCAGGTTGCATCTTACACGAGCTTCATGAAGAACATAACCCTCACATAACATCACTGTTCAATATCAGACTTACTACAGGATATGTACGCAAGGAATGGCATACAGCAACATTGGTCCTGCTCCACAAAGGCAGTGCCACAAGGGCCCTGAACACTATCAACCTATAAGCCTGACTAGCCTGGTCTGCAAAGCTATGGAGCGTATCATCGTGGAACTCATAAACAGACATTGGCAACCTCCAGACACTGTATCCTACCCAATTCACTTTTGTTAAGGGCAGATCTTGCCTCTTACACCTGGTCGACTTCTTTGAATCAGTTACCAGAGCCATAGACATAGGGAAGGTAGTCCACACAGCCTACCTGGACCTCCCAAAAGCTTTGACACTATACCCCACTCGGGCATCTGAAATACACTCACCAGCTTAGATATCAACACATATGTCACAAGATGGATTGCAAACTGGATCAGAGATAGCACCCACATGGTCGGAAGTGCAGGTGCCATGTCAGACTCTACACCAGTTACATGTGGTGTCCCACAAGGCTCAGTTCTGGGACCTCTCTTGTTCAGTATATATTTCTCTGAGGTACAGGCTAACATGGGAGGACTATGGCTGACCAAGTTCGCAGATGACTACAAAGTGGGTGCCATAATTGACTCTCCAGCTGACACAAGCATCCTCCTAAAGGTTCTCACAGAGATGGATAACTGGTGCCAGAGCCATAGCCTAAAGCTAAATGCCATAACATGCATAGTCATCCCCTTTGGGAATAACAAAGTGCACACAGATTACCACATAGGTGGTAATCCATTATGCACAGAAGGTGTTCTTAGGGATTTGGGGACCAAAGTAGATAGTAATCTCTCCTTTGAAAATCACGTTGCCAAACTGGTTAGGTAGACCTTCTATATAGCCCACCTTATCCCAAAAGGTTTCACATCTAAATCAAGAGAGGTCATTGTGCACCTCTACTCATCAAGCCCATACTTGGGTACAATGCCCCATTTGGGATGTACCTTACCCGACACCTGCAGCAACTGTAATGACCCCAAAGGTACCTCACCAACTGGAACAGGAGACTCATACAGATGTCCTATGCAGTTCAGCTACAGAAACATCAGCTGTACTCAGTTGCTTACCGCCTACCCAGATGCGATCTGTGCCTGCCATATACAGCCATGTCCAACCCAGACTTATTGGTCATGCTCCACCTCAGGATATCAGAATCCCTTACAGCTACATGCTCCAGGGACTTCAACCTCAGCACAGAATTAATAGGACATGCTGGAGGGACAGATTCATATCCCAGAAGCTCCCCTCACTCTGGAACGAAATCCCAGTCCAAGTTAGGCAGAGCCCCTCACTGACCCTCTTCAAGAGAAATCTTGATGAGTGGATGGGTGATCATATGTTTACCCCTGGGATCTCTTCTGGGTCCCTGCTAGACAGAGGCACAATACACTAACTGTACAATGGCTATCTTGTGTGACCTACTATTCAAAGGCACAGTATACTAGTCTGCAGGGTGGTGAAAGCCAAGCACACTTTGGCTAGGCTTATGAATGCCCTAGGGCTGATACCTAGTATCAACCTATGAACCTATGTACCTATGATAATGTTTGGAGTGCACATTATTTATTTATGATATTGACTGCAGGTTTGTTATCTTCTTTGCTTTCCCACTTTCTATGTACAACCTATGTATCTGTAGTACATATTTGATTATGACAGGGTTCCAAGATGTTATATATGTGTCTGTTGTCTTATAACTGTGTGCACAAGGCAGGATTGGTGGCTAGTGAGAGGTTCCTGGGTTAACACGTGAACTGCCAGGTATGTCTGGCCCACTGCTGCACTCAGACATGGCTTAAGTGTGTGAGCATGCTCAGTTTGCCCTTTCAGTGTTTTGTTGCCTGACATTTGTCTCATTTATTCAAGTGTGTGAGCATGCCCAGTGTGACCTTTCAGTATGTTGCTGTCTGGAGTCCACTACATTTGTTACCATGTGTGAACACGCCCAATATTAACATGTATACTATGTGTGTTGGAAATCAAGTTATATTTATACTGCAGGGCTCACCTTTGTGTCAAAACTCAACATGAATTATGCTGTGCCTGCAGGGTTTCCATGAGACACTTTGCATAGACTTATCAACATGTCTTCATACAGGCTGACCAGTGAAATACCATTGTGGTTTAGTGGTTCGGTACTGTGACTATACTGCACAGTATCCTGGATCCGAGGCCTGTCACTGTTTTAAATTTTCATACTGGGAAGACCAGACTGCTTAAGGTCCAGTAAAGTATATATGTGCATCTTTACCTGTTTTTGCTCAACTATGCCTAACTTTGATCAGACTTGTCCAACATTGCTCAATATTTTTCAACATTGCTGAACGTTGGCCAATATTGCTCAACATTGCCCAAAGTTGTGCCAGTTAGTGTGTACGATTATGTTTACATATACTAAGTAGTGGCAAAGCTGTTTAGCACTGCTTTATATTGCTTAAAACAAGGCAATCATGCCTCAGGTGGTGCTGCAGGGCTGCCTATGTCAGATGCACATAGTACACTCCCTATACATGTTTGAAAGCAGGTAGTGTCAGGTTAGGCATCCCTTTTACTATATGTGCGGGTCAGGGAGAGGTATCATTTCCAGGGTTCCTACTGAGCCAGAGTAAGTGCTATGCATTGCCTCTTTGCCAAGGCCAAAGCATACTGGGCATGCCTCCTTCTGCCTACTGGGGCAGGCTCAGGTTTTTCCTCCTCCGAGTCACGCTCTGCCTGTGATGGCCTTGGCAATGGTGGGGGGCTGTTTGGCCTGGGCCTATGCTGATCCTGCTGCAGCTGTTTTTGCAGGATCATATTATGTAGCATAGCACATACCATGATGATTTGGGTACATGTAGTTGGTGAGTATTGCAAGGCTCTACCAGATGTGTCCAGGCACCAGAACCATGACTTGAGCAGCCCAAACACATGCTTGATTACATTTCATGTTTGTGCATGTGCCTCATTATGGTGTTCCTGTTCAGGTGTGTGTACATTTCTGATGGGTGTCATCAGCCATGGCTCCAGTGCATATCCAGCATCCCCCACTAGGTGACCATGAGGGATGTCCCCATTAGCAAATATCTGGTACAGCTGTGTCAGATGCCAGATATGGGATTCATGGTAGCTTCCAGGGCAGCGAGCACACACATTC
Source organism: Protopterus annectens (assembly GCF_019279795.1). Taxonomy (NCBI): domain Eukaryota; kingdom Metazoa; phylum Chordata; order Ceratodontiformes; family Protopteridae; genus Protopterus; species Protopterus annectens. The sequence goes on from NC_056749.1 coordinate 360,800,219, forward strand.
ATTATTATGCCCTGGGCATCACACACGACCTGGCAGTTGATGGAGGGGAAGCCCTTGCGGTTAATGTAGGCCCTACCCCGCTCACCAGCTGGTGCTTTGATGCGTATGTGCGTGCAGTCTATTGCACCCACTACCTCAAGGTATTCTGCTATTTGCTGGAAACGATGCATATTGCTGGCCAATACCTCATGGGAATTGGGAAAACATACATGATCACCGACATGTGCTGACATGCCATCCAGGAACTGGTGCAGTACCCTGGATGCTGATGCCTGTGATATCCCCATCATATCACCAGTTGGTCTCTGGAAGGTACCTGTTGCTAGTATTCATAGGCCAACACATACCTTGGTTTCCACTGGAATGGGTTCCCCTCTGTTGGTTCTGTGTATGAGGTGTGGCCTGCACAGCTCAACAATTTGCTGCATGAGGTCTCTGTCCACTCTATAGCGCTCCACTATCTCCAGCTCATGTAGCCTCTGGTAGGTTACCCTGGGCCTGTACACTCTTCTCCATCTCCTCACTGGGTGTTGCTCAGCAGCATTCACATTGTCACCACCCTCAGCATGTTGCATATGTTGCCTTTTGACAGCAATGGCAGCCTCTAACATTTCTTTGTCTCAGTAAAGCTTTTTGAGTATTCACTTCTCTTAGCTTACTGCAGTGCTGCAATGTCTCTGAGGAATACATGGTGGAAAGTTGTTTGCAGAGTTTTAAGTTCTGGGCTGGGCTGGGCTAGTGTACTGCCTGTGTAATTGCCTGATTCTGATTGTTTTCACCTGCTAGCTCTGCTGATTCTCCCTGGTTAAGTTCTTACTCTTTGTTGTGCTTCCTTTTCCCTTTCTGTTTCCACAGGGGGCAGTGCCGCGCACACAAGCGCAAACACGCGCACACAAGCTCACACATGTGCACACATGCTTACACGGCCTAACACTTGCTAATTCCTGCATAAACGCACGCACACAGGTGCAAACATGCTTACACAGATTTCAACATCCTTACACATACTTACTCTGGCATAAACGCATGCACACAGGCACACACAGGCACACACAGTCTTACTCGGATTCGCGGGCGTGCACCCACGCACAAACACGCTGCAGCCACTTCAACCAGAAACTTTAGTGTTATCCACGGCATACAGTTTCTATTTCTTGACTTTAGCTAGGATACCTGGTGACAAACCTCTTCCAGTGATGAGTAACTGACAGCAGACACATGCCACTCTGCTCCAATGAGCTTACATTCTTTCATACATACCCCCCTCATGATGTCACCTATCTTCTACTCTGTTACTCCCCTTATCTTACTCTTACACTCCACTGACAGTGCTCATTTGCTATGTAAACTTGGGATTCACTATCCTTACTCCCATTTGGATAGGATTGCCTACTAATGCTTGGTTACATCTCTTAGACTGAGTTCCCCCTTTAGCAACCTCTACTCGGTAGCCATGTTGTCTTCAGCCTGCAATTCACTTGCATCGTATGGTATGATATTCTATAAACTCCCTATTTGTGCCTTTTAAATTTTGGTTTTCTGGTTTTTAGAGCACAGCACGTTTGTGCGGCACTGCGCTACTCTTAAACCTCGGAGATCAGGGAAAAAAAAATATTTCTTTTTTAATATTGCATCGGGGAACATTGCCAATGCCATATATTTGGCCATTGGCATGCTTCCTCAACTGGATGCAGCCTTTATTTGGAGCTGTCATGGCTCTGTTTTGCTATTTGTATAATGGTACTCATTTGTCAACTGAGTACATTTCTGCAAATAACACTGCTCTTACTCGGACAGGTTCGGGTTTCCTGGATCACAAATTTACCTCATTTGCATGCCTTTCGGCAGCAATTGAGGTAATTTGCATATCCTAACCCTGTCCATGTAAGAGCCATTTTAGGAGCTCTCTTGCACACCCCTGCGGGCTGTTCCTGGATCGCTCGTCGGACATGTTGGCTGCATGGAGTCTTACTCTACTCTTAGACTCCGTGCAAGCCTTTGTGAATCTGGCCCCCTGTCTTTATTACTGACTCAGTCATCAATGAAATGCCATTAAAACAAACACAACACACACACACACACACACACACACACACACACCCACACACACACACACACACACACACACACACACACACACTGAAACACATAGGCATGTGAGCACACACACACACACACACACACACACACACACACACACACACACACACACACACACACACACACACACACACACACACACACACACACACACACACACACACACACACCCAAACGTGCGCACGAGCATGCGTGTACACACACACACACACACACACACACACACACACACACACACACACACACACACACACACACACACACACACACACACACACACACACACATACTTTATAAGGAACACATCGAAGTATGTGTTATATTCTGGAAATTCAGAGAAATTCTAGACAATTGAGAGGCATGCTTATCAAACCATAGAAAGTTGCTAGTACATCAGTGTTTGTATTAGTATAAGTTCAACTGATATAGCAAAACAATGGTTCTGCAGAACACTGTAAACCCAGAGGCAGCCTCAGGTGCATTATGACATATGGAGCCATCCTGAAACCATTACAGGGTCTATTGCTCTGCCAGTTTCTCTTGTTCTGTTCCACCCTTTTCTAAAATCCCAGTTATTTATTTATTTTACATTGTTTACTGGGAAGGTCCGACTGGGCTAGTAGCCTGTTTTCAGCAGAGTACAAGGGAGAAAAGCTCCATACAGCATATTAGGTTAACAAGAAGAGATAGCGTAGTATAGGATTATAGATTTCACACATAACTCTACATGGATTTGAAAAGCATCATAAGTATTATATATAATTATACATAGATTTTTATAGCATCATAGGTTTTGCACATAATTGAGCAATATAGACCATGGTTAACAATTATAGTACATTATAAGCATGGTTTCAAGTAGTAGATTCCGGGGAGAAAAAATAATTAGGAGTAATAGAAAGTCAGCTGAGGGTATTGGTGGACTGTAGAGTTGATAGCCTGTATCCACAGATCAGTAGACAATAGAAAGAGAGTGGCTAGAATGGGTTCATGTCCTAAAATTATGCAAGGGTAGTGCAGTAGCCCAGCCCCTTGTTGTATAGGTGCTCCTTGAGAAGAAGTTTGAATTTGGTGGTTGAGGTCTTGTTTTTTATGTGTTGGGGTATGGTTTTCCAGGTTTTTGCTATTTAGTTTGAGAACAGACATTCACCAAAGTTGTTGTTGGCTTTGGTGCCTTTTAATAGTAGTTTTTTGGATGAGCAAAGGGTACGGTTGGTAAAGTACGGTTGGATTAGGTTTTTAAGGGAAGGACAGTTATTGGGTTGGTGTATAATGGTGTGGGCAACAGTAAGTTGGTTGAGTGAGAGTAGGTTTGGCAGTTCTAGCCATTTTAGCTGTTTTAAGACAGTGCAGTGGTGTGTTTGGTTGGGGAGGATGCTAGCAAATCTAGCTATTTTGTGATAGCAGGTCTCTAGTTTGGTAAGATCAGATTTCCTAACGTTAGTGAAAATAGGGAAAGCATACATTAAGCTGGATAGCAGATGTGCTCTGGCACTTGATTGTCTTGTGGTAGGGGTGAGAAATGGTTTACTTCTATACAGTGAACCAAGTTTAATGTGGACCTTTTTTATGAAGAGTGCTATGTGTTTGTCATATTTTAGTGAGTTGTCGATAGTGACTGCTAGTAACTTGGTATTGTCAACAGGTTCGGCTTTTGTATTGTTGGAGGCAGGGGTGTAAAAAGGGGGTCTATGTCAATTATTCAAATGCTTAAAATGTCAAATGTTATATGGTTGAGACCATATGTTCGACATTTCAAGTGTTCGAAGGTTGACATTTAATGGCGCCGTACAGTGCAGAATGAGAGAATTTCCCTTTTCTGCACTGAAGTGTGGTCTCGGAGTTGGTATATTTAAGTAGGGGGGTGTGTGGGGTGCAGCCCCCCACATGGGGGCTGCAAGGGGCTTGCCCCCCTGCTCGCACTGTTCGTGTATGTTCTTTTTTCTTTTTTTTTATTAGCTATTTGAACTTCCAAATATCAACCATATGGTCTCTACCATATGATATTCAACATTTTGGAAGTTTGAATATTTGACATAGACCCTAAAAAGGAGGTGGGAGAAGTGAGATTCTGTTATTAGTGAATAGCATACATTTCAGCTTGTTAGGGTTTGGAATGAGTTGGTTTTCTGTAAGATGTTGCTCTATGTCAGAAAAGGCCTTTTGGATTCTAGTCATGAGTTCAGGGAGGGTGGGAGGCTGGGAGCTGAACAGATGATGCTGGAGTCATCTGCATACTGGATGGTTGTGGCATGGTTGGATGCATAACTAAGTTTACTGGTAAAGATGGAGAAGAGTAGTGTTCCCAGGATTGAGCCTTGTGGGACTCCACTAGCGACAGGCAGCAGGGTTGAGATTTCCTCCAGCCACTTAACTGCTTGTTGATGTTCTGATGGGTAACTATGAAACCATGTGATTGCAGAGTGGGAGAGGTTAATAGCAGATAATTCATATGGTAGTTTTTTATGGGAATCTGTGTCAAAACCTTTTGACATATCTAGGAAAGTGTCTGATACATGGTCGCGGCTGTTTCTTAGTTGGTTGATAGAATTAGTGAAGTTAAGGAAAGCAGTAGTGGTGCTGTGTTTAGGTCTAAAACCATTTTGGGAGCTAGACAAGATGTTATTTTGTAATAGGTGGGTCAGTAGTCGAAAATGTATGCATTTTTCTGGAATTTTGCTTTGGGGGGTAGAATGGCAATTGGCCTGTAGTTTGATAATTTTGTGGATGTTTATCCTTTGTGTGGGGGAATTATTTGAGAGATTTTCCAGAGTTTAGGGATGCATTGTTCAGCGTTTAATGAGTAGGGAGACTGAGTATAAAATAGTGTCTGCTGCTAGCTTTAGAAAGTCAGTGGGTAGTTGGTCTGCAGCAAGTGTTGTTGGTTTCAGCTTGAGGAGGAATTTTTTTATGAAGCTAGTTTGTATGGGCTCAAAAGAGAGAGAGTAGTGTTTTGAGGGGTAGAGTTACTGGGAATAATTAGTTGAGTGTTATTATTATTTAGTAGGGTCCATATGGAGTTTATGAAGTGAGAGTAAAATTGGGCTGCTGTGCTGTCTGTGGGAATGGGAAGGTTGGAGGTAGGGGTGGTGTTTTTTCTTGGGTTTAAGAGTTGCTTAATGGTGGCCCAGAATTTCTGAGGGTTGTTTTGACATTTTTGCTGGATTAGTGTGTAGTAAACATTTTTGTTGTTCCAAATGTGTGTTTTGGTTAGGTATCTTAGTTGGTGGTGTTTGTGGAGGGAAGTTTGGGTTTTGGATGACTGATAGTGCAGCCAGGCTCTATCTCTTATCTTCATTATTTGTAGTGTGTCTATATTTAGCCATTGATTTGATTTTGATTTGCTGTACTTTTTCCGATGGGGCCAGAGAGTTATTTAGAAATACATTTTTCAAGTATTGGGCAGCATCATCCAGATTAAGGTGTTTTAAGGGGGTCCAACTGCATTGTTTTAGAATGGAGTTGGAGGTTTCTATGGAAAAATGTCTTTTGCTGTGGATATATTTATATGTGGTTGTTTTAGCTGGGTTTACTTTTTTGTCTGAGAAGGTAGGTGGGCATGTAGTCATTAAGAAAAACTGGGAAGCAGCCGAACTGGTTACATATGTTTGGCTGGTTGCTAAGAATCTAGTCTACTATGGAATGCTTGTTAGTATGTTAGTCAATTCTGGATGGAGTAGAGATTAGTTGTGAGAGTCCAAAGTGATTGATGAAATTGGGGGTTATTGAGTTACAGGTGGACCACTCTAGGTTGAAGTCACCTAAGATAAGTGTTTCTGGTTATATGTGGAAGAGACTCAGTAGAGAACATTCTCAATTATAAGGGAATTGTTGCCAGGGGGAATGTAGTTGGCTATGATGATAATGCTCTTATTTGTGTTCAGGTGTAGGCAAGAGACTAGTATTTCTGAGTTAGAAGATTGAGATGTGTTACTATCCAGGAGTTGTAGGGTAAGGTTATTTTTGTATATAATGGCTTTGCCACTACCATGTTTGTGTGGCCTGTCAAGCCTGAGGATATTATATCTCTCTGTGGTAGGAATTCGCTATCTTTAATGTGTTCCTTCAACCAAGTTTCTGTGGGAACTGAGATGTCACTGGAATATACAGAGAGTGCGGCCTGAAATCCATGTACTTTGTTTACAATACTTCTAAGGTTCATGTTAATGATTAGTAGACTGAATGGGTCATGCGCTTGAATCAGGGAGCTGTGAATGTTAGAATAACTTTGAGGGAATTCTGTGTGATGTTGGGAGGCTGGCCCTGAGTTTTGGTGTATATCTCCACACAGACTAAGCTGTGATACATTGTAAAGGAAAAGGTGAGGGAGTTTATGTATTAGTTTGGTGTATTTATGATGTAGGTGTGGGGATGTGTGTGTGGAGCAGTATTTAAGTTTAAAGTGGTTGATGTGTAGGTTGGTAAACAATGGAGGAGAAATGATGATGTATGTGTGCTGTTTAGATCCTTGAAGGTTGATTGGTGTTGTGGGTGCATGGATGTAGATGACCTGAAACCATTCTATGTACAAGCTTTTGAAAGGAGGTCATAAGGTAGGTAGTTGTGAGTAGGGTGGATAAGAGTGTGATTAGCAAGAGCATGCTGTGTGTGATAAGAGTTAGATTGCCTGTAAGATATATGCTATGTGTGTTGAGATTAAGTGGAGGTGATGGATGGTAGCTGTTGTGGAGAGAAAGAGGGCAGTAGTGCAAGTGTAATGGCTATAATTTGGGGGGTAAGAGGAAAATGGATTGAATGCAAGGATATGGCTGGGTTGGTATGTCTAATTGGTCTGAGGAGAGGCCTATGTGTGATGGAGAAGACGTAGTGATTGGAGATAGTATTAGGCTGGCTGTGGGAATGATTGGCTGATTGGAGAAGGGATGAGGTTATTGATAAGTATAAGTTTAGGGAATGTAGAGGTGTGGGAATGGGGAAGGGTAGGGGACCAGAGTGAGCCTGAATGAAGTGAGGGTGAACAAAACAAGCTGAGCCAAGACTGGGCTAGGTGCAAGTGATTGCCAAAAAAAACAACCAGTAAGTACCTATTGGCCAGAGTATTGGATAGCTTGTAGGTGAAAAGAGACTTGGCCTTTTTGAAAAGAAGAGCAGATACAGAAAGGTTGGGAAAAAAGGTTAGTTGTAGCTATTGCTCTTGAAAGAGATTAGGTTTGTTGCAGAAGGCTGAGCAAAGAAATAAGTAGAGTCTCAATGGTAGCTTGTCAGTAGAAGAGGATAGTTGAATGAGTAAGAGTTGGAGGAATATTCTGTACAGTGAAGATCTTAGCTAGTTAATAAGAGGGGTGTTTGCTAGGAATAACAAATGAAAAAGAGGGTGGGGGTATGCAAACTCTGGTGATGTACTTGGAGCCATGGTACAATTAATGTAGGCAACAGTTAGGCACAAAAAATATGCTTTTTAACTAGGAATAAGAGCAACATACATATATGAATAGGGACTGGAGGAGTGCTTTAAAGCTTCTGTGGGCTAGCATATAGCAATGTGGAGAGTCCGACCCCTTGGTGTTGCTGGGTATATATCAGCAGTAGATGCTAGTTTGGTTCTGTTTCCCTGGAGGTTGGATTACACTGAGGGTGGATACAGAGTATATGTATGAATAGGGACTGGAGGAGGTGCTTTGATGCCTCTGTGGGCTAGCACACGGCAAGCTGGAGAGTCTGACCCTTGGAGTTGCTGGTTATCTATCAGCAGTAGTTGTTCATTTGGTTCTGTTTCCTTGGAGGTTGGATTATACTGACAGTGGAAACAGAGTATCTTATTTTTAACATAGAATTAACCACAACATTCTTAACAGTACATTAACAGAGTCAGGCAATTTCTTGAAATGCTAGGGATGGGGAATATGAAGGTACTCTGCCTCTGTGAGCATGGACCAATAGCCCCACAAAAGCAGTTGAGCAGCATCCTAGACCCTACTGTACCACCAAGATTACTTGACCTCCCCTAGCCAGACCCCTCCAGTGGAAGCCAGGAGGTAATAGCCAGCCCTCTGTGGGGCACCAAATCCCCCCTTTGCAACCAAAGTCCTGCAGCTGTCCCCTTCATGTCTACATACTTCCACCGAAGTCGTAAACTCCATATTTGCCCTAAACTTACTAATGCCCTCCTTGGGCTGTAGTGTAGCTTCCATGCTGCACACATTATTTTCCTTTTCTTTTAGAATTCTTTGTGTGTGTGTGTGTGTGTGTGTGTGTGTGTGTGTGTGTGTGTGTGTGTGTGTGTGTGTGTGTGTGTGTGTGTGTGTGTGTGTGTGTGTTACATTTATGATGATGCTCTTTCTTATTGGACATGGCTTGCTGGAAATCCTAATCCCACGACCTGCCAGCCAGCCAGCAACCAGTTTTCATCCTAGTAGGCCCTTTTCCTCTGTACTGTGTAGCTTAACCAACCACTACATGGAGGAGGGACTACTCTACCAAGTTAAACTACAACAGCAGCCATGGCAAGGAGGAACCTGACCATGCAATAGTCCAGAATTTGTTTATTTTTCTTTGTCATTAAGCTGCAACATTTGCCTCAGCATCCCAACCTACCATCCTGTGTCATGAATGTAAGCAAAGGCTCTAGCAAGAAAACAGATACTGAGGACTTAAGACAAACAATCATCAATGATAAGCACACCAGTAAGCTTGACCATCCTGAAGACAACTACCAGGACCACCCCAGGGCCACCCCACAGCTAGCAGCCAATAGAAAACACTGCCTCTAAATCACTGAAAGCACTCTGTCTCCGCCCAGAACATGGAGATGTGGTTAAGACTCAACAGCTGAAAAGTAATTTACTCTTCCCAACTACTCTAATGTTTTTGTAACCTCAGCCCTTTCAAACTTAAGACTTTTACAGTCTAAATCTCTCAAAGTCACTTTCTTTCTATCAAGCTAACCAAGTTCCCACCACATATAAACCTAGCCTTCTGCACCTTATGGTTCTTCACAGCTAAAGGTACATTGTATAAATGGAGTCATAGGTTCATAGGTAGATAACAGGCTACTGATTTGTGAGGATCTTATGAAGCCTAACCTTACATTCCCATGGTAGTTTCTTAGCCATTATTTTATGTATGAATAAGTAAGAGGTGGGCAAAATGAGAATATATTGGGACATGTAATTCTTACCTCTTTCCATGAGGGGTATGGGTGCTAAATTGTGTGTGTGTTGGGAAGGGTTTGTAGATTCCAATCTATTTGTCCATATATACTTATACATATACTTTTTATTTATATGTCATTATTTTTAACAGCCAGCAAGCTCTAACCCTCACTTACAATCAGAATCACACTTACCCTTACCCTCCAGGACTCTATACCTGCACAAGGACAGTGACAACAGGTGCTTAAACTCCTATCACTAGAGCCAAAGAAGCCGAAGTCTCTTGTTCCATAACATAACTACTGTCTCCATTCTTACTTCACCTCCTTCAACCTGACATCACTAAAACTTGTTATTCCCTCTTACTGTAACTAGTCTTCTTATTTCTCCATTTCTCCTTTCCTTTTCCTGTCTTGCCATCACCTATTATCAGCCCTAAAAACACACACCCTGCAGGGCAAACCACATTTCTTTAACTAATAAATCTATGGCTTAATTATTATCTATCAGATAGAAATTTTGGGGATAATGAGTCACAGTTCCTCAACAGAAACAAGCTCTGTTTGCATAGGAGCTCCCAGCGTCCTAGGCAAGGTCCACTGTTATTCACAGTTCATGAATGAGCATGCATAACATACCACTATTAAAACTGGCAAACTATTCCAGAACTATGTATATGTGTGTGAGTGGGCTCCGAGCAGAGACCAAATCTGACTTAGTGATCTCTGAATTTTTGACCCACTTTGGTCAACATATACAGATGGTCAATAGCTGTGCGACATTGACATTCCCCAGTGTATGGCGATATGTCCTTTCCCCGGGAACTGTGTGATCTCAGAGTTAGTATATATAATTATCAGGGGGTGCTAAGGGCACAGCCCCCACATTGGGTATGCAGCAGTTCACAACCCCCAGTAAAAAACATTTTAATTTCTTTTGCAATTTCTGAGCATTAGCATCAAAGCATGAGTTGTAGCATGTTGATGTGCTTTGGTCTATATAAGTGCATCGATGTAAAGTATGTCAACATTTATGTGCATAAACTATATAAATGATATAGTAAAAAGGAACATAATATTGTTTGTTACCCCTTAATGTATTATGGATGCAGCCATCCTCACAATCTGTGGCTTGACTAGATCATCCTTTCCAGTAACTACATCCCAGAAATATGTACAAATTACACATTCTTGTATGATACCCAAATAAGAGATGTAGCAGTTAATGTGTTGCTACCCTGATTAGAATATGCACTGCCCATCATTTCTGCAATCTTTGTCTTAAACTCTGCTCTGCTTCAAATCACAATGAATAAAATACTAAGATTTTTCAACTGCACAACAATAGGGAAGAGTCGACCTGTATACCACACAATCTAAATAGCATTTGCTGCCAGAGTAAGCTCAATCCATATTTTCTCATAAAATGCTTTCTTGTAGATTTTAGAAGCCAATGTTTCCTTCCTTAGAAATAGAATATCAGGGAAAAATATTTTCTTAGATATCAGAATGTATATTTCTACTGACACCGCCATACAAACTTCTAAATAAAAGTTTTCCCAATGACAGCACCTGCACAATAGAACTCCATTCCCAAAAGCATTAAGTAAATCAATGATGTTTTAAAATTCAAGAAGAAAACTAAAATCTCACCAAGAAAGTGAATACATATGCAATTGCTTCGGTGATGATGTTTAGTCAGAGACAGTATTAACATAGCTCCAGCATATATTTGTACATAGTATAACTACACTCTCCCTACAACAGGCATCAGTGCAGACACTTCAAATGTACACTGCTGTGTGCACGTGACACACACACACACACACACACACACACACACACACACACACACACACACACACACACATATATATATATAGATATACACACACACACACACACACACACACACACACACACACACACACACACACACACGCACACACACGCACGCACACACACGTGACCTCCCACCTATTTTTGGTTTTATATTGTTAGCGTTCAGTGAAATGAGGTTCATAGGTTCATAGGTAGGTACTAGGCTCTTGGCCCTAGGGCCTATACAAACCTAGCCAAAAAGGTATCCTGGCTTTTGCCACCAAAGAAAATAATTTTCCTGTGCCTCTGTCAAGCAGAGCCACACAGGTGATCCCCAGGGTGAATTTTCTATTTCCCATCCAATCATCAAGATTTCTCTTGAAGAGTGCTAATGAGGAGCTTTGTTTGAAATAGATAGGTAGTTTGTTCTAGAGTATGGGAAGTCTTTGGGACAGGAATCTATCCTGCCAGCATGTTCTGTTTATTGTGGTGACAAAGCTTAGGTCCCTAGAGCATGTAGCTCAGAAGGATTGGGATTTCTTTAAGTGGAGCATGTCCAACAGCTCTGGGTTTGACATAGCTTTGTATGTTAGACAGAGATCGCCTCTTAGTAGGCAATATGTGACGGAGTAAAGCTGGAGTTTTTTGCGATGGTCTGTGTAGGGCATCTGTTTGAGGCCAGTAATCCTCTTTGTGAGGTATTTCTGTGGCCTTTTCAGTTGTTATAGATGTCTTGTGAGGTACATACCAAAAGGGGCGTTGTAGTCTATAATGGGTCTAATGAGTGATGAGTAGAGGGGAACAATGACCTCTTTTTTCCTGGATGAGAAACCTTTTTTTGATGAGAGATGGGAAAGGAATCTATCCCTCCAGCATGTTCTGTTTCTGTGGTGACAAGGTTTAGGTTCCTAGAGTGTGTAGCTCATAGGGGTTGGGATTTCTTTATGTGGAGCATGTCCAACAGCTCTGGGTTTGACATAGCTTTGTATGTTAGGCAGAGATCACCTCTGAGAAGGCGATATGCGACAGAGTAAAGCTGGAGTTTTTTGAGATGAGGTGTGCCATGTAGAAGGATTTCCTGACTACCATGGTGATGTGATTATCAAAGGAGAGACTACTGTCCACCTGTGTCCCAAGGTCTCTTATCACACTTTCGATGTTAAGCAGAATACTGCCTATGTGAACCTTAGCATTATTGTATTTGGAATGGGGTCCCTCCTAAAGCTCTGACTGGAGTGGACTTCCCAAACAAGTAGTGCTCCTCTGTAACCATTGCAGGCTCCACAATGATTAGGTCAGAGGCTGTGTTTCTCTTAGCAGTGGCCTGTTTCCCATCTACTAAGATTGGATATAACCTCTTGTGGCAGTTTGGTACCCTTGTAGTCTCCAGACAACTTACTACTGGCATTCTGTCATTCCCACTTACTGGATCTCCCACCTTTTGTTCCCCACCTTGGCTCCATGAACATTTATATGCTACATGTACCCACTGGTTACATTTAAAACATTTAACCCTTGATCCTGGCTGTGTACCTGAACCTGGCCTCCTCTGTTACTGGCAGAATCTGTTGGGGCTGTTTAGCCTGCCCACCATGGGTTCCATTAGACTCATGGGCAGCACTGAGTATCCCTTTCCTGTGCAATGATGCCCTGCTTGCTATGTATAGGTCTCCCTTTTTCCCCATCTCCTCTGTGGTCCTGCATTCCTTATCTGCCAACCAGATTCTCATGTCCTCAGGCAAAGTGATAAGGGCTTGGTCCCTCACCTAAAGGTCTGGCAGGCCTTTAAAAGTGGTGACCTGACACCCACTCATCCACCTATAAAAATTAACTCAGCAACATTATCACACACACTTTCATCTGTCTTGTGCCTGTGCTCGTGAAACTCTTTCCTATAAGCTTCAGGTGTTAACTTAAAGCATCCCAATAGGCATTTTTTTCACTGTATTATAATTTAAGTGATCAGTATCAGACAATTTAGAAACAGCAGTTACAGCTTTACAATGGAGTATGGGTTCAGGAACTGTACCTAGAACCCTTGGTCAACATTTTATTGTTTACACACCCTTTCAAACATATGAATAAAACTATCAAAATTATCACCCTCTGTAAATTGGGAAGAAATTTACTGACTTTATTGCTTCTGGAGTTCAGTTATTCAACTCCCCATCACCTCCATGACCCTGGTGAAGAGCCACCATTTCCTTTTCATGTTGCCTCTGCCACTCCTTTTCTTCTGCTTCAACTCCAACCACTGCAGTCTCTCTGTTGATTCTAGGTCCAAACCTTTGGCCTCCAGCTCAAGTCTCTTTAACTCCAGATAGATGTTTAAGTCCTATAAGGAACATTTGAACTGTCCATTTTCTGAGAGGTGTACATCCCCAAAGTCTGCCTGGTTGCCTTCCTGGTTGCTAGTCTGTGATGCAGCTGTGACAAAGGCTGCAATAATTTCTGATTTAGTTAGGTTGGCGTGTACCAGTCCTTTGTTTTGGCACATCTCAGCCAACTGGCTCCATGTCAGCTTGCCGTACTCCTCTGCTGACATCCTTGTCTGCTTTCATTGACTAAGATAACACAAAATAAATAAAACTATTGTTATATGAAACTGTAAATGTCTACCGCATGGCTGCTTGAGAGTATTAACACCTTCTTTAGTGACCACTGTTTACAGGCTATAGGAGTTCAATATTCAGACCATTGAATCCAATTAATATGTGATACCACTGCCAGCCAATAAATATGTGATGTGGATATACCACCACTGCTATCAATTAATATGTGACTCCCCATCACTGGACCAGTAATCAAGGAGCCTCAATCCTCACCACTGGCAACAGTGGGGGATACTCACATTGGGAGGATGACAGGTACACACATAGTATTTCCAGATGCAGCTCTTGGTATCAAGTGTAAGTTCCTTTAAGAGGTCACAGAGACCACAGTAAGTCTGGGGCTGGTTTCTATCTCTTTCTCCAGATCCCCAGTAAGACTTCCCACTGGCACAGCTATAGAGTTGAGATCTCAACTGAGTGGCCAAGTCAAGACCTTCAGCACTCTCTCTCTGCCCAACCAGTGCTTCATGTCCCTGCCCCAGTAGCTGACCCATACACTCTTCAAGATTTGGTTTACACACACACACACACACACACACACACACACACACACACACACACACACACACACACACACACACACACACACACATTTGGGAAAGACTGACACATGTTTATTAGCTATGCCCCCTTTAGCCTAGACTATAAGGTAGTTATAACTGCCACCAGCCAGCTATTTATCAGCTACATTAAGGCACTTAACAAAGGGTGTACAATCCTAATGTTTAATGTTATTATCAATGCACATGGTAGTTTGACCAAGAGCAAGGTGTTTAGGAGTTGTTTGCACAGTGTCACCAAATAAATATGCAAGTACTCACAGACTTAAATATCTCTAGACAGACTAGCCAGAATTGAAAGGTTTAAATATATTTAATAATAAGTAAAACAACACGACAAAAGTAATTATATATATTCACAGTGACATCAGAGTTCAGAATCATGGGAAATATTTAAAACAACATTGCAGGACAGTCTAAAATAAATAAAGAAAAACATCTAAACTAATCATTACTATATTGCTGACTGTAGCTAAGAGAATTATTATACCACAGAAACTTACTATTACAGCAAGGCAAGTGTGGTGACTACTGTTGTCAGGTCAAAGACAGAATACGGAATGTTCTGTATCACTAAGAGATTTCTCAAAACAATATCTGAACTATTACTCCTGGGATGCGTGCAGGATGACATCACTTCTTGTCATCTGACTCTATCCTAGGTGAAAAACAACCATTGATAGAAGCTGACAGCATTTAGCATCTCCCTGTGAAAATACACAGATCTCAGATCTTTGCAGCTGCTAAGTTATAAAACATTAAAACACCTCCAAGACAATACTGAAAGCTTCTCAGCTCAGACAGTGTGTCTCCTTGCTGCCATAAAGTAATTTAATGTCAGCTATTTTTCTGAGGTTAACCTCCTGTATTCCAGTTTCCACTGTTAAACTATATATATTTAAACAGTTACAATAGTGCATGTACATTTCTGTTCATTTCTAGCAGGGTGCACTGTAGATACATTTCAAACAGCATTTTGAAAAATACCTCTTCAGAACACATCTGTACAAACTGTCTTATATGACATAAATCTCTAATACAGTTGTAACACAAACATCTTATATGAATCATGTTGATATTCAATTACATATAATTAGTTATAAAATTGCAGTTAGCTGTGCTGGCAGTATCTCCCCTTTATCCTATACAGCATAGCTTCAACTAGATAAAACACTTTTGAAAGACTGTATACAGGCCAAAAGGGTACATCAAATGTTGCAACTCTGGAATGAGTTACTAGGATTATTTGACTGTTTTGATACTAACTTATGTGAGCAATAACTGTAATAATGAAAGAGTCATTAAAGACATATTTTGTACATTTGCTGTATTCTGCATCCTAATTACCTTAGCAGTAGTCATATGGTACCCCCAGAAAGAAACCAATTATTATGCAAAATGTCAGACATGTGACACTGATATTGAAAATGTATAAACCTATGTATTTAGGACTGCAAAATAACACTTTTCATCTCCTGTTTGTTGTTCCTTTACAAACTTTTCAGACAATGATAACAGGTTTTCCTAATTTGAAATGCAAAAAAAAAAAAAAAAAAAAGTGATCCTATCTTTAGGGATTTCAGTGAAACTTAGTCCTGAATTTGTCCCTTACACCTTAGTTTTATCAAGGTATGACATTTGAAGCATGACTTGTAATAAATGAAAAACGGAATTCTTTTTGGGTGAAATATATGATTGTTATTTCTAAGAAAAGAGCTAACCAGCAAAGATTCAGCATTCACTTGCACAAGACAAAATGGACCATTTTACTGGCACAACCCATGTGAATAGGCCCACATAAGAAAGAAAAAAAATATCTATCTATCTATCTATCTATCTATCTATCTATCTATCTATCTATCTATCTATCTATCTGTCTATCTACCTATATTAAAGATGCAACAATATGTTACAACATATGATATACAATTTGATAGACTTAATGACAAGAGAATTATAAGAATCTGGATTAGTTCCAAATACAAGAAAAAAAAATAAGTTGTCATAACAACACACAGATAACTCAACACTAATATCTCATCCAGCTATCAAATGACTACTCAAATCAATAAAAAAACAAAAACAAACAAAAAAAACAAACAAACAAAAACACTCTTCCTTTTAAAGCTTGCTTATAAATCTACAGACACAGTTATTACTACCCCCCTCAAATAATGATATTCTTTTCTCCCAATAACAAAGAAAACAATATAATATGACTATGCTTTGATGAAACAACCTGACCATAAAACACATAAGCAGTCTAAACCACTAGGAATTACTACTGACAAGCATATCAATTATGTTACTAAAAAGGCAAACCAAATTTTGTACTATTATATACAGTAAATACATGTCTCACCGACTACTCACATAACTACTGC
This sequence comes from Protopterus annectens, assembly GCF_019279795.1. NCBI lineage: Eukaryota > Metazoa > Chordata > Ceratodontiformes > Protopteridae > Protopterus > Protopterus annectens. Next base: position 360,816,807 of record NC_056749.1, read on the forward strand.
TCAATCCCTTATTGCCAAACCTTCTCTATGCCTCACTAGACTAGAAAATATCCAAAATGCCTGTCTTTACAAGTTGTAGAAGACCTATGATAAAACTGCGACAGTTGCTACTAATCTTCAGAATAGAATTTGTTACTGAATTGCATTAAAATAGTTTGAACTGCATAACAATCTCACCATCACCTATGCTATAAGAAAGATGCAGGTGCCCTGCCATAAACACATTGATCCTAGAATATATTTCACGAGACTTGAGAACCAGAACAATAACTATGAACATTCACTATTATCTGTCTATATTATAAAAAAATAAATAAATAAAAAATCTGAAAATAAGCTAACCTGGTCTTGCAAAGGGGTCATGTCACATTAACTTCTTGACAAGGTAACATCAATTTGAATTTTCACTCGTATATCCCCAAATAGTTTATGATTCTTTACATACACTACTTTAGACTTATATCTAATACTAACATTTAGATAGCATCTTTCTTTCCTCTAGCACTTTATTTTTTCACACATCAAACTTTTTTCCTATTTCCTTATTTTATACCTCCCTCCTTCTAAATGTTATATTATACTCACACATCTTAATAACTTTGATGACACTCCAACAATGTAAATGCATTTTCACTTGTTACCTTATCAACTTGCATTCAAATTACACCTATATGTAACTTCCCCTTTCATTTCACAGCAAACCCCCACATACTGCACATACTTGACAGACATACAAAATGTAGCTTTTGAATTTATGTAGTCAGTATTTCTTCAGTACTTTCTCTCATCAGCTTTCCAGAAGAAAAATATCTGTACTGTTCTTCCTCACTGTAGTGTGACCCTGGAGGTAGTATACTCCACCTGTGACTCACATGTGACTCATACACATAATTAGCTAAAAATATCTGTACTGTCCTTCCCTATACAACTTCTACAAATATTACATACATTTATTTTAATCACATTACTACTACAATATCACTTTATCTAAAATTTTATCTCAGTTTTACCAATTTATTTAACCCTTCACATCTTCCATCTATGACCTATCATCTATGACTTACTAAGGGTTTTCTCTGTTGAATTACTTACATAAAACATGCACATATATCTTCTCTGTCCTAATACTTTTTTCTGTATATACTACTGTCTATTCACGATTCATTAAATGTATGCTTCATTTTTTCTTTAGCCGTTCATCATTGCACACTTTTAAATCTCAAATTAACCTATAGAAAATAAGTTATGTATGACTATCATAACAGATAACTTACTATAGAAAATACAATGTAATAACTATAATTGAATTTCTACATCTCTCTCTTTCTCCCTCTCTCTACATGTGGTTATGCGTGTGCACGCACACACACACACACACACACACACACACACACACACACACACACACACACTCACACACACGTACATCTATATATAATGTCATTATAATTGCCCTCCTTTATGTATTTTTTCTAATGTTTCAGCATACAAATTTATGTTTATGCTTTATTCCTATGTAGAATGGCTGAATGATTGTTCATAATGCTTTCTCCAGAAAATGTTCTAATTATTTTTTGCTTGCATATATACCAGTGTTTCATTTGTATATGGTTATTGGGTTGTTATCTCTGCTAACTTAAAAGGCCTTTACAAATAATTTCTTCTAGGATGTGTATATTGTTTTATTTTCATTTCATTTTATATGTAGGCATGTTTTAGTTCTCATTGTAACACACCGTACTTTTCAAAATATTGTAGCTTATCTAACAGAGCCTCCAGTGGAAAAGGGAGAGCTCAGTCAAATGATTCCAATAAACACATATAAATAAATATGTAAATAAAGAAAGAAAGAAAGTGCCAAATAACAATGACCCTTTACTGTCCATTACAAAATATGTGATAGTGACAAGAGGATATTCAGCTACAAATTTCACCTAAATCTGCTATTCTGGCTTTAGGTATGTTATTGTAATTAAGTAATAAAACTGACACTAACACTTGAGCAGTTTCAAACACTGCCATTTGATACGTGACATGTTAAAAGTGAAAACAGTTTTTTTTTCTGGATGAAGTGTGTAGGGATTTTTTTTTTCTAATGAATTGTCAAGTCATTAAAGATGATTTTAGGAACAGTGCTACATAACCCAAGTTGAGCACAAGTTACTTACTCCTCATGAAAGGTTTATAATCTGCAGCCTATAAATTAAATGAGCTATGTCAATCCCACTTTGAAACATCACAGAAAAAAATCTGACTGTGAAAATATAATATTGAGTTACAATCTTCATCAAAGATTGTTGTTGAACCCTAAGAGATTTCTCTGCAGTTCAATGTTGCATTAAATCATGTGTCTGCTATACTGTGCCATGACATACCATGTCTTGTTTTAAACTCAACAAAAAAATCTGGCAATATATGTTTTACTATAACAACCCATTAACATTGTATTACTGTATCTTGGACAAGTATTGCACAGAAATCATATTACACCCTGTAGACTAAGTGTAATCCTAATTGCCTTACTCTGAATGCCTTTCGAACTAAAAATGTGGTACCCGTGCATAAAAGGACATTTCTCAATTTATCATTTATCTTTTGGCAGTTTTTGATAGCATTTTATGAATTTATAAAAGGTCAAGCATCTATAAAATAAACATAAGACTGCAATCCGTTCCTTATATCCTTGATTTAGCTCAGTGCTGTGTTTTACCCACCTAATACATTGGCTGTCTGTTTCAAATTAAGAGGATTTGTAACAATACTAAGGAAGGTCACTATATAAATATATATATATATATATATATATATATATATATATATATATATATATATCAAAGTGCATCTCCAGACAAAGTTATGAAATACAATATGGTGTGTTGTATTTTGGTGCATCGTGGTATGGAGGTATGTTTTAGGACATGACATAGCTGTGCATCCTCATGTTGGAAAGTTATGTGCTGATCATGAGTGACACATCCTAGAGTATGATGAATGCTACAATCATATGTAGTCCATCCTGTATCGTTCAAGCGCTCTCTGCCTATCTAGCCATCTGTCTCTCTCTGTCTAAAGCTATTTCTTTTTTTCTGTCTTTTTATCTATTATCATACATGCATGAATATATGGAGAGGTAAAAGCAGTCACTGTACATAAGGTCGTAAGTTTTATGTATCCTTCATTCAGGCCTTCCATCTAGCAAGGAATGCAGACTGTCTTAGAAAGCCCATATACTTCTTACTTTCTATACATATATTCAACAGTGGTTTAAATTGTTTTAACTCTTTGTCTTCTTGTTATGGACTAGAATGACATAGTATGCTTGAGTCATGAGTATGGTTGATGAGCTTGTTTTCATTGCATCTTTTTTATTTAAAATTATCCAGAAGTCAGATTTGAAATAAGAACAAAAGTTATCTCTTCTGTAGAATAACTGCAAGATAATTATCTGTCTAATATGTAGCTGTAATATCAAAATTATTAATCTGCAGCTGCCCAAACCAATGGGAACTTTTACAATGAAGTACAAAATCATGCAGTTTATTTGCATGACTTCAGTCTTCTACCTCATGAATATAGTAATAGGGCATAGATAGTCAACACAAGGTTTATTGCTACATCATCTATGCACATACAATCTATTGCCTTTAACGGTAACTGTTGTTAGTGTTTAACCAACTATTTTTATCCATATGACTAGTGACTTTTGGGAAGTAAAAATGCAAAGATCTTCAGGGGATGGTTTTCTTTTGCAAGCATTTATTTGGTTTTACTATCTTAGGAAAGCCGGGTATAACTGTGGACAGTGGTAATATTTTACAGTTCCCAAAGCAAAAAAAAATAGATTGTTTTCTTCTTTTACCATGCTCAACATCAGTGGTTTAATGTAGCAGCAACAGCAACTTGAAATACATTAATATGGCTGTTGTTACCACTTATGGAAATCACAGGTGATCACCAAAAGCTGTTATATTCTTAACTGTTTAGGAGGTAGTGGTGGATAAAATTAAAGGTAGTCAGAATGATCACATTCAAATGGCCATAGCTGTATATATATATATATATATATATATATATATATATATATATATATATATATATATATATATATATATATATATATATTTAGGTCTACTCTGATTCACTGAAAACCCATTTCACAAAACTCATTTCACTGAATCACATTTTACTGAATGTAAGTACTTTTGGGCAAATAAAATGTATATGCACTTTTCCCCACTGTAGTGTGACCCTGGAGTTAGTATATATAGTTAGGAGGGTGGGGGCACACACCCCCACATTGGGGGTTGTTGTGGCATAACCCCCTAACCTACATTTGGTTTTATATTGTTAGCTTTCAGTAAAATGAGATTCATAAATATAAAAGCTAAGCTGTGCCACCCACACAACCCCACACTATATATACTAACTCCAGGGTCACGCTACAATGTGGAAAAGGACATATAAATTTTAGTTGCTCAATAGTACTTAAATTCAGTGAAATGTGATTCAGTGAAATGAGTTTTCAGTGATTTGAGCTTTCAGCAATTTTATGAGGGCGAATTGAAATTCAGTAAAATTAATTTTCAGTGAATCAAAGTAGACCCTATATATATATATATATATATATATATATATATATATATATATATATATGTATTGTTTACTATCAAAAATGTGGTTTACATGTTTGATGTTCACAATAGTAAACAGCATGAAAGATCGGACACCAAAGCATTCAAAGTCAGTTTCGACTCCTGCACTCTGGGGTCCGTGCTACAATGCATTGACATTCATTTTGTGCCCCCATGTGGGGGGCTGAGTCCCCACACCCTCTGCCACTTATATATTCCAACTCTGAGATCACACTACAGTGCGGAAAAGGGTAAATCTCCCGATCCACACTGTCTCGGTCTTCAGTCTTCCGAAGTTGATATTGCAACCATCTCCCAAATGTTTTTTTTCTGCATTCTGACTCCCGCACAACTATATTGTGCACAAACCACATTCAACATATTCATTATAAACCTTTATACATATATATATATATATATATATATATATATATATATATATATATATGTATATATATGTATATATTCAAAATACTGAAGCCAAAATCCTGAAAGTTCATAATACTGAATTTTATAATATTGAAAAAACAGAGTACAGCAACACTTACAATAGTCCAACACAACTACATAACAAAACATATGACTCTGCACCCTCACACCCTCTGCTACTTAAATATATCAACTCCAAGATCGCAGTCTACAGAAGAAAATGGCAAATATACCCTTACGTGCTTCATGACTGCCTGTTGTAACCTTAGTCATGTTTCCTTTTAATTTTCTATACAACAACATAACTCATCTTAGTGTAGTGAAGTGCAATCTCGGAGTTGATATATTTAAGTAGCAGGGGGTGTGGGGGGCACAACCCCCCACATGTAATATTTGGTGTAAACTAATATTCTTTGTCTTTTATTTGTTTCTTTATGTAGTTCTGCTGCAGTATAGTAAGTGTTAGTATCCTGTAGTCTTTTTTTGATATTATGAAATTCAGTATTTTGAGTTTTCAGCATTTTGAACTTTCAAGATTTTGGCTTCAATATTTTGAATTTCAAGATTATGATTTTCAAGATTTAGAAGCAGACCCATATATATATATATCAGTTCATTTGTAACATGCCATCACTGCAATGCCATGCTTTAAAGCAGCTAAAAATTGACAGTGAAATTCAGAGGTGTACAACACTAGAAACTCTATGGTTAGAATTGCAATCTTAGATGGGTTTCATAGCTGAATGCTGTGGTATTACTACCAACAAGCTGTGTCCTGGCAGGTATATAACATTTGAAATGTGGGCCTCTTAGTTCTTGTGCTTTTACTGCTACAGTCTAACATTTTCCATTAAACTTGGTTTTCATTTTGAGTGTTGCAGTCAATTTCTGCTGAGTATTCTGTGTTTAAAATGGCCTAAATACTTGTTTATTGAGTTACCAATACAAGAAAAACAAAACTCCAGTGCATATATATAACTAGAGGAATTATATTGTTTTCAGTTGTTACTTTGTAAAATTTTGAGGCTACAATGCAACGCTTTCAAGCAGCTAAAGCTGTTGGGTCAAATTTAGAGGTGTGCTGCACACAAAGCTCTGAGGTAAGAACTGCACTCTAGATATGTTTTGTAGCTGAATGCAATAACCATATTACCTGAAAGTTTTATTTTTTAATGACATCTAATATATAGGCTATGAAATAGTCTTTGAGAGACAGGCCACAGCAGCTTTAGTCCAAGTGCTTCTATTGGCATAGCGTAACATTTAGAAATAAAACTCTTACATATTTCCACAGAATGAAGTGGAGTGTATTCAGTTGTAACATACTGTTCCTACAATTCTGTTTTCAAATGGCTAAAATTTTTGATGGAGAAATGCACTGGAATTACTAAGGTTATAAGTGAACTCTTAAGTGTGTTTTTAGTTGTTGTAATTATTGCAGTGTTTCATAATGTGATCTCAAAGGAAGATGGAGAAACAACTTTTAAAATATCATCAACCTCTTTAACTTCACCCAAGTAATACACTCAACCACCCGGCCTAACAAAACAAATCCCCCAGGATCTACCATTGACTGGATCCTAGTCTCTCATCCAAACAAAATAACTCTTTCAGGCACTATCCCTGATACCTTCAGTGACCATCTCCCTACTTTCATACACCGCTCCACTAACTCTACCCAATATCTACACCACTACATCCACACTCGTAATCTCAGCAACTTCAACCCAACTATCTTCTCAAACATTCTTAAACATACCAACTGGCAGACCCTAAATACACTTCCCTAGACAAAGCTGTAGAACAGTTTAACTCTATCTTCCTAAATACTCTGAACTCCTAGCTCCTCCAAGAAACAAACGAGTCAAAGCTAACTCTGCCCCTGGCTATCCAAAGAAACAAAACAAGTCATGCATCAAAGGGACAAATCTTGGAAGATATACCAGAAAAATAAAATCCCTTCTTCCCTGCTCCAATACACCCAACTCCATAACCTAGCTAAAAACTAATCACCCTGGACAAAAGAACTACTACTACAAACTACAGTCCAACCAAAATAAGAACCCCAAACAGTTCTGGAAATCAGTAAATTCCCTTCTCCACCCAGGATCTAAAAATAACTCTTGCCCAGACCCAAGTAAAACTGACTCAGATCTAAGCTCTCTCTTCAACAAATTCTTCACGGAATCTATAGCTAATCTTACCAAATCCTTCCCCAACAATAATACATCCAACTCTCTTTCCTCTACTCCCAACAACCCCTCTAACTGTCCTCCCAGTTTCCAGCTGAAACCTGTTTCAACTATATTCATAAAAAGACTCTTATCTAAACTTAAGCCATGCACTAATGCCCCTGATAACATCCCCTCCTCTTTCCTTAAATGTGCTGCCGAAGGTATTGCTCTCCCTATCAGCATCTTAATTAACAGATCTATAAAAGAGTCATATGTTCCTATGCTTTGGAGATCAGCCTACATTCTCCCACTTCATAAAGGAGGCAAAAACACAAATATCTCCAACTTTCGCCCAATTGCTCTACTCTCACCTTTATCAAAAATCCTAGAGAAATGCGTCCACCACCAACTCATGCCTTTCTTAATCCATAACCACCTCCTAACACCCACCCAACATGGTTTCCGCCCTGGACACAGCACTATTACTGCCTTACTATCCTTCTTAGAAACAGTCAACCAAGCCAGGGTTTCAGGGTTACTAGTTTCCACTGTACTGCTAGATCTGTCTAAAGCCTTCGACACCATCTCTCACAAACACCTTCTCTTTCATCTATCAAACCTTCATCTCTCCCCTGATACTCTATCCTGGTTCTCTAGCTACTTATCAGATAGATCCCAAGCTGTCAAATGGAACAACTCTACCTCCTCCTTCTTACCTACACCCACTGGTGTTCCCCAGGGGTCCATCCTTGGACCCATGCTTTTTAACATCTTCATAAATAACCTTCACTCTGCCATCCCAGACACAACAGTCATCCAGTACGCAGATGATTCTACCTTAGTCTGCGCCTCAACATTCTCGAACTACTGACAAAAACCCAAATAGCTTTTTCCACTACTGAGATCTGGATGCACCAAAATCATCTCTCTCTAAACTCTAATAAATCCAAAATTCTTCTCTTCACTCCCTCCAGGGCTTGCACATTTGATAAAACAGCATTCAAAATCATAAGCCAAACAAAGTCAACCATAGAGGTGGTCCCATCTGCAAAACTCCTTGGCATCACTATAGGCGAGCACCTCAAATTTGATAGCCACATACAACAAAACATAAAGAAAACCCACCAAAAGCTAGGTATGCTCTATAAGAACAACTGCTTTCTCTCCAACTCCGCTAGACATTCCTTAGCAGCTACCTATCTTCTACCATCTCTACTATATGGAGCCCCTCTCCTTACTAACCTGTCTTCTTCCATCTCCACTAAACTCGAAATCTGCTATAATAAAATCTCTAAATTTGCTACCAAATCTAAAACCTCTTCTCACCATTGTCTTTCCCTACAAACTCTGAACTGGCTAGAACTCCTAACTACCTAGACTACCTCCAACTAACCACTGCTCACAAATTAATGTGCTACCCTGAACAATGCCCAGCCCTAGCAAACATCCTTCCGCCATACACCCCAAACAGATCTCTCAGATCTGAACACCAAAATTTAATCACCATCCACAAACCCAATCGCCCTGCTGTCAGCTCCTTCTCTCCTACTCTCTTGGCAGGAAATGGAACTCTCCCTTCTTCTCTTAGAACAACATCTAACACTGAAGCCTTCAAAATCCAACTTTTCTCTTACTTATCCTCTAAACATAAGTGCACCTGCTTACATCCTACATAAATCTACATAATTCCCCTTGAACCCTCTACATCCTTTCTCTTTACTCTACCCTAATACTATCTTCTTTTCTTCTCTTTTTCTCTCTCGATCACTGCTTGATCAAACTATATTCTACTCTCAGTTTATGTACTTTCTCTCTCTCTACTCCTCATATGTAAATATTGTAAATAGCATGTAACCTTACACCTTCTTTTCATACAGTTAAACCTGCTACTTGAAGGAAACTACTAATTCTATTGTATCTACCTTCCTGAATGATGTTTTTTGAAGTATACTGCGTGTATTTGCTTTTTTACTAACTGTATTCAATGTAATGTTATTCCAAATGTATATATTTTATTACTATCTTTTACACTATGTAACTTAGATTGTATTTGCTTTGCTTTTGGAGCTTTTCTCCCCGGGCCTCCACTGAAAATGGGTACGTTCTGGCCCAGTGGACTTCCCCGGTAATCAAACTGGAAATAAATAAATAAATAAATAAATATAATCCCCAGTGGGATTAGTTCATTTACCTCTACTGCTGAGCAAGACATTTATGTGTTATTCTATGTGTTAATTTTGTATGCTGCACTGAACATCTGCTTAGAACTCTGAGTATGTTAGTGTATTAAATATCTCTTTGAGTTGTGAATACATTTATTTATTTAACATTTGTTTAGCGGGAAAGTCCGACTTGGAACGAAGCCAATTTTCAGCAGAAGCCCAGGGAGAAAAGCTCCAGATGCATGTCTTTCTGATATGGGAGGAAATTGGAGCACCCGGAGGAAACCCACATGAACACAGGGAGGACATGCAGACTCCACACAGAAGGGTCCCCAGCTGATAATCAAGGTAACAATGCTACCCCTGCACAACTGTGCTGTGCATACATAAAAAGTACAATTCCTACTTCTTATGACAACAAATACTGTTCTGTAAGTAACTTTATAGCTAAAACCTAAATCTAAGCAAATTTTAAAACTGACTGTCATGATATATTGTTCTGAGAAATTTCTTCATTACAGGGAAATGGTCTGTTATTGCTAGTTCTACTAGTAGCCTTATATAGCTATTTGAAATTTTCAATTTGCTATTCATGATACAAAAATTAATGAAGAATTTTCAGTTATTTCTAAGCAGTGGTACTCTGCATCTACCTTAGTCATATTCTGGGAATGTTCTTATGAAATACAAACTAGATATAATCGTCTTTTCTTGAAAAAAGGTACTATTGCTGTCATTTTTATATGTTATAAAACATGTATAATTTTATGTGCTCCAAGAGGGATGCCCATATCTGAAATTATGTTGTCTACTTTCCCTTAAAACTATTACTATGTGGTAAACAAAATTGAATTGGGATTATCAAGGGGATAATATATTGAAGCAGTAGAGTGGTACTGTTCATTTGAATTTAGGGAGAGATTCAAGTCAGGATGGCCTTTCAAAACTGGAAGAGAGCAATGTTTACAAAATAGAGTCTTAACAATACATTGACAGTACATCAACTGACTTCCAATTATCTGCAATTCTGTGAGGTAAAGTCACCTTAATCCCTTTCAGAAAACCTCATTTTTTTGTTGACAATGGCCAAAAGAATGTTATCTGCTCCACAGCCAGTTTTCACTCGTAATACTTATGATGCCTTAAAGTCAGAGAGGGTGAGAGGGAGGGGTAGATACTTTAAATTTGCCATCTTCAGATCCATCTTATTATGACAACATACATGATGCTTTATAAACATAGAGGAGAGTTGTGATAGTCTAAATCTGTTGGCTGTAGATCCATTTTCCACTTACAATATGTATTATGCCTTGAGGTCAGAACTGGAGGCAATCACTTAAAAATCATGTAACCTTGATTCTGGAAAAATGGAGACAACTTTTGGTTTGAGGGCACAGAAATGTAAAACAAATTAAGACAAATGCAGAAAAAAAGTTAAAAATCAAAGAAAATGTTTATCATGCCTATACCACCTGTTATTTCCACACTGCCTGTTAATGTTAACAGTATGATTAGTGATGCTCATTATCTTTTGATTTATAAATGGTGTGGAAGTCTCCTTCATGATGGTATTTGCTTACTGCATATTCATTTGCTTCCTGAACTGTTGTAGAGGAACAAGGTTTGTATATTGTACTTTCAGAGAAGTGTTCTGGTGTTGCTGTTTTTGATAACTTCAGTCTTAAGTTATTGGATATTGAAATTATAAGAACTAGAAGATACCTAGTAATAGATCTTTGTATATAGGGCTTCACCTTAGTGTGTTATATGCCCCAGCAGATTATGAATCCAGATTCAATAACACCTGCACTAGGTGAACACTAAGTGTACATGGTCTGTATTGAAGAACATCCCTACCACATATTTTTGCACATTCTCATCACTTAGAAAGATAACATCATGTCTACAAGCAATCTACACTTTGTGGTAACCTTTATGAATCCCTATCAGTATTTAAAGTTGCAAGAAAATCAGTAGAAAAACTAAAATTAGGAGGAAGAGTGTGAGTTATTTGTGTTGTCTGTTCACTGATAACAGTGTACACTTAGTGTAGACTTTAATGAATCCCAGGGTTAGACTTTTTTGGTTAATATGGATATTATGTTTGCTGCTGACTTTGATTGTGGGTTTAGATCATTATGATGGAAATGTTATCAGATGTTTTGTTATGCAGATGCCATATGCATATACATGTTCTAAGTATTGCGCAAGAAAGGCCCTATATTAACATTAAAGGATTCTTGCAGATTAAACTAACCCATTTTTTTATTTTCTGGCTCACTGAGAAAATATGTTAGTGCATGTTATGCTTTTAATTTCACAGATCATTTTGCAATTTAGCACATTTTGTGAATCCAATCTACTATGATTCAGATAAGGAGTGACATTTTATATCTGACAGTGCATTAGGCTTTGAGGTCCTTCTCTGGAAATAAAATGTTAAAATGATGTAGTCTGAGCACTTCTGTATGTGAAACCTTTACAATACTTGGACTCCCTGGTGGATAGGCTTCATATCTACATATTGTCAGAATTATTTATGGGAACATAGTAAACTCAAAAGTTTGGAATTCCAACATTATTCCTGTCTCCTAGGAGACTATGCTGATCTAGTATATGATAGGACAGAGTGAGTTATGTGTGAGTACAACATGAGATGTATACTATAAATTGCACAAAGAAAAGGATTTTCTGCAGGTAAGAAAGAAAAAGTTACTTCTTTGCTTGGCAAAGTACTTAAAAGAATTGAGAATGTAATAGAATCTGTAGGAAGTACTACAAGAGTTTATAGATATACTCAAACCACAATAGTATGAGTTGTATCAGATAATGTGTCCCGTTTACATAGACTGGAAATGGTTTGTCGCTTTACTTTCTGGCAACTTTCTACTCTCTGTGTATAGAAGAATTTTCCTGTTTCATGCATATTTTGGAATTCATTGTAAATCATATAAGACATTTTTTTCTTTAGAGTGTTTGGAGGAAGCTCTCAGGAAATAAATGATTTCAGGCCCAATAGATTTAAAATCCTGTGGCTCAGGATTAAATGAGCTAATTCATTTTTAAGCAAAATCATCTCTTACTGTTATTACAGATATGCCTTTCCATAAACATAATTTGACCTACATTTTGAAGGAAGAATTTAACTCTAAATGACTTTTATCTTGTTAGCGCTAACATGATATCTATCTTGTTAGTGCTACATAACCTGCTGACTATATGTACTCCATAAACGTTGTGCTTAAGTGGGCTGTGCCTTAGGTGCTTCATCATTGACGCCAACACACATATAGTAGATGTTCTGTACAATTAAGCAATTAAACTGATCATAAACATGTGTTAGCTTTATGATGACAAACTTGACATTAATGCATACATTGTATTCAAGGTTGAAAAAGGTCTTCCCTAATAGTTTTACCATTGAACCATACAAAAATCAAAAGGTCTCACTTAACTTATTGCTCTTATACATATATGATGGAGGCAATTCAATCAAATGAAGAATGTGACAGAAAGTGAGCAGCCACACCAGTTGCAGCATTCCATGTATATGCTGTTAGTCACATCAGACTCCTGCAAATTGATTCCATCACATGGACATTTAAAAACTTTCATCTCCTAACATTTCAGGAACATCAAAATTAGTTGCCTAATTTGTTCAGTAAGAGAGGTTTATGTGTAATGACAATGAAACTAAGATTGTGAGTGCTTCCTTGTGCTTTTTATTTCCAATTTGGAAAATAAAATCCATTGCAATACTAGAACTTCTATCAAAATTAATTGGTATATATTCAGGGTCAGTGGTCATTACACCTGAAAATTGATTTGCAAGGGACACAAGACTTTTTCATTTGCTGACATTATTCTCATATGTTGCACTATAATTCATGACTGCAATAGAGAACAAGATTCAGTGTGTCACAAAGTGTTGCATAACTTGTTCTAGAAATCCTGTCATACATCTATAAATTCATTTTTATTTTATTTATTTATTTTGCATTTGTTGACTGGGCTAGTCCAACTGGATATATTTTCCTTTTCAGTAGAGGCCCGGGGAAAAAAGTTCCAAAATTACATAGTTAAAAGATACTTCAATTTCCATATGTTAAACTGAATCTAAAATAAGCAAAAAACAACAATATATTAGCAACAAATAGGATAAAAACAGCTCCATTACATAGGTGTAGCCAGGTGAGAAAGAATACAAGATATTTCCATTGAGAACAAAGTTGACAATTTGTTTAGCCTAAAAACTTCATTAAATAAGCAGAATTACAACAGGATATCACTGAGAGGTAGAAAACGGAGATACATAGGGGTATGTCTGTTAAGCAGGTTGTTAACTAAAGCCCTCAGAGAAGGGCATAAGAGATGAGTCAGAGCTGGTAAGGAAAGGGGGAGTAGAAGTATTTAATTGAGACAGAGAGTTTAAATACTTTTTGTTACTAGAAAAAGTCACATACTTGCAGGGTGATACTGAGAAAGTACAAAGGAAGTTGGTAAGAATAATAAGGAGATAGGCAAGAAAGAGACAGCAGGTCAGTCAGGATTTGTACAAGGGCATAGCCACTGGGATAGAAGGAAACTTCTTAGTTGTTTCTTAAAAGGGGGTGTTGATGTAAGTGATGTAAGATTAGATGGAAGTTTTTCCAGTTAGTTCCAACAAAGTTAGAAAATAGGCAGTCCCTAGATTTATTGTTGGATTTAATGGAGGCTACTAGTAGCTTGCTTGCTGAGTGCAGTGTTGTAAGATTTTTATAAGGTTTGATAATGTTACAGAGTATGGGAGAGTTTATTGGATGATATAAGATCTTATGGGTAATTATAAGTTGCTGAATAAGAAACTGATTGTGTAATTCCAGCCATCCTAGTTGTTTAAGGTTTTGGCAGTGAAGGGTATGAAATGCAGAACCAGTAGCAAATCTAGTTATATTATTACATGAGGTTGATAGTTTGTTCAGATTGCTTCTGGAAAGGTTAGAGTAGATGGGAGAGGCATAGAGAATGGTGGATATAAGGTGTGTCTGGGCAATAGTGGACCTAGCTGAGGGAGTAAGAAAGGTTTTAAGCCTGTAAAGGGAGCCAAGTTTTCTATTTACTGATTTAATGGTCAAATTAATGTGTGAGTCAAAGTTAATATCATTGTCAATTGTTACACCCAAAAGTTTGGTGGTTGTGTCTGGTGTTATCATAGTTCCTTTTTGGATGTAACTGTGAAATAGATAGAGGAAGACTTTTGAGTAGGAGTAACCAATAATAACTTAGTTTTGTTAGGGTTGAGGAGGAGACGGCGGTTGTGGAACCAATTTTCGTCTAAGGTAAAAACTTTTTGGGTATTGGTCTGCAGTTTGGTAGTGGAGTCAGCAGCACAGATTAGTGTAGAGTCATCGGCATATTGTACGGTGGTGGTTAGAGGAAGGGAAGCACTCAGATCATTAATAAAAATGGAAAAAAGGAGAGGCCTCAAGATAGATCCTTGTGGAACTCCCAGGGTGATGGGGAGTTCAGAGGATAAGCTACTTTCCAAGAGAACTGCTTGTTTTCTATTCTCTAGGTAGGATTTGAACCATTTGAGTGCTTGAGTATCAAGTGACAGTGACTTCAGTATATCTAACAATAACTGATGGTTAACCATGTCAAAGGTTTTGGAGAGGTCTAAGATGAGTGCTGAGGAAAGTAGGTTGTTGTTACGAGTCTTATTAATACAGTCAGTAAAGGTTAAGAGTGCAGTTGTGGTGCTATGAAAAGGCCTGAAACCATGTTGGCAGTCAGCTAGTAGGTAATGTTGGAGGAGATGATCAAGTAATTGCTGATGGATACATTTCTCCATAATTTTTGCTAATGGAGAGAGAAGGGCTATGGGACGGAAATTTAATAGATCTTTTGAGTTACCTCTCTTATGCAGTGGGATAATATGAGAGACTTTCCAAATGGCTAGGATAGTACCTTCAGTAATGGTTCTGTTTATTAGAATAGAAATAGCATAGGCAAGTGCATCAGCTGCCATCTGTCAATATTCTGCAGGAATGACATCTGCTGAAGGAGTACATGGTTTGAGTTTATGAAGTAAGGAAAGGATAAAAGAAGTTGGAACTAGCTGGAGCTGAAATACTGGGGATTTATTGATAAGAGAAAATGCATCAGTAGTGTTAGTATGTGAGAGGGACTTTGCTAAAGATTGCACTGTTTCAGAAAATAATTTGTTAAAAGTGTCCGCAATTTGGTTGGGTGAGTTCTGAGTAAAAATATAAGGGGTGGGAGTTTTAGCATGTCCAGGATGGAGTAGTTTATTTATGCCTGACCAGAATTTTTGAGGGTTTTGATTTTGGGTTTGTTGGAATTTTAGGTAATAGTTTTTTTTGTCAATGTGTATTAATTTTTTTTGTCAAATTTCTAAGTTGCCTAAAGTTTTGATGGCCAGTTGGGTTTTTGGTAGCTCTCCATTTATCCCAGATTTTATTTCTCAGCAGTATTTTCTGCCTGGTCTCTTTTGAGAGCCAGGGAGCAGGTTTGTTCCTAGTTCTGACCCTACGGGAGGGGGCATGGTGGTCTAGAATTTGCAAAAATGTCTTATTAAAATATGAGACGACTTCATCAAGAGGCAGGTACTTTAGGGGTGACCAGTTACAGGCTTTGAGCTCAGCTTGGTCGCTAACTAGGTCTAGATTTTTCTCTCTACAAGTTATTCTATAGGCTAATGGGTTGGAGATAAATGTTTTTGTCTAGTAATAAGTGTAAGTGAGTGATCGCTAATATCATCAGGAAGTACATGTGTTTTATAGGTAAGGGGATTACTTTTCACTAATATCCAGTCTAAGATGCTTTGTTTGTTGCTAGGTGTATTGGTTCTAGAGGGGGAGGTAATGGTTTGGTGGAAGCCATAAAGTTTTATATGAGTAGTAGGTTTAGGAGAAGTACAACAATTCCAATCAATGTAAAATCACCTAGCAGTATGGTTTCTTGAGGGAAGGATATAGAAAGCCAGCTAAGGGTATTTTCAAGCGTGTTAATGTTATTACCTGGGATGATATAGGAGTAAATGATGTACAATGCTTTATAAAGATTTATCTGGAGCTTAGACATCAAAATTTCAGCATTGCTGGGTGAGGGAGGTTGTATATCTAATGAGGTAACTTGTAAGTTAGATTTATACAATATTGCCACCCCACCACCATTCTTGAACAGGCGGTCTAGTCTCAGGACATTGTAGCCAGGTGGAATTATATCATTATCCTTAGTTACTGGTTTGAGCCAAGTTTCTGTTAGACATAGGATATCAAAAGAATGTGTGTGTAGCAAGGAATGCAGCTGAGTAATTGTATTGTTTATACTCTGGTGGGCTATAGAGAGTGAATTAGGTGTAGTAGTGGGAGCATGAAATGTAGTAGGAAGGACTGATTGGGAATCTAGGATGGTATTACTTGGTCCTGGGTTAGGATGTATATCACCATGTAGTAATAGATACAGTAGAGGATTATGCAAACATTTGGTATGATAACAAAAAATAGGGTAAGGTTTTCTGGTTTGAAAATGTTTAATGTGTGTAAGTCTGTGAAAATGTGGTAGGAGGTATGAAGGTGAGGAGTTTATATTGTTGTGGGGTAGGGAGGTTATCATAGAGAGAGGTGTTGTTTGTCTTGGTGGGTGCTGAAAATTGGTACAGGTTAGGTGTTCATAGGAAGTAAGGATAAGGGAGACAAGTAAAGTATTAAGAATTAATAAATAGAGGAATGAGTTAGAGTTTCTTGGTAAGCTGAAGATAGACATAGTAAGTGGACGTGTAAAGATGTATCTGAGAGAAAAAGAGTATAAGGAGCAAGGAATGGAAAAGAGTGGGGTGATTTGAAGAGAAAACAGTATGTGAGATATAGTAAGTACTTAGGAGGTGGGATGTAGTAAGTAATTAGGAGTAAGCACTAAGTGAGTAATGTAGTGGAGTGAGGGATTGGATGATTGGTAAAGGAGGAGTTGTTAAGGAAGTATAAGGTTGATACCACTGAGGGTGGGTGGGATATGGGGGTAGGGTATGGGAGCGGAGTGAGCCCACAGGGTGAACAAAGCAGGTAGAAACAGGTAAAGAGGCAGCTAGAGGGGAAATCAATCAGCAGTACTGGCTACTGAAGGAAAGACAGATAAGGCAGGAGTGGGCAGTAACAGCAAAGAGTGAGTCTAGAAGAGGTAGATTTAGACAGCAATAAATTAGACAAAGGTGAAATAGGCTCAGGTCTGGGCCTTTGGAGATATTAGGGTAAGTAGCTGTGAAAAATACAGAGGGTCCAACAGACTGTATAGCAGGGATAAGGGTGCCACCTAGAGGACAGGGTATTATAATGCAGGTAAGTAAGAGAGGGAGCAGGATGAGTGTAACAGAAGTAGGGTTGAAAGCTAGTACAAAGAGGTACAACAAAGGATAGGGGGTGAGTTGGTTATAGGGTAGAAGGAAGGGATAGTAGAGGCTGCCTGCTGCCTAGCTCGGAGCATATTTTATTACCTGTGTGGCAGAGAGTACAATGGAAGAAAGTATTTCAAGCAGGTCTTAGGGAACAATGTACTTTCTTTTCCTTGAGCAAGAGAGCAGTGCAAAAAAGGGCTATGAGCTGGAAACCGCTGATCATTGCCAAGGGTCCTTTACCATCAGATATGTAGGTTCTGAGAGACTGGTGCAGGGATATCACAGTAGAGCAAGGTACTCAAATAAAAAAGAGGGACAAAAGCTGTGATGAGAATATATGGGTTAGCAATTGGCAAGGAAGGGGTGGTAAAAATCCACAAAAACATTCATACAAATAGTAAACTGAGGATTGCATATAGGCATTCCCTCACTTTAGATCTTGGCATAAGAGAGCAGATTTTCAAAACAACATTGCTATAAACTCTTTACTTGTAATAGGACACAGTTTGTTGGCTAGTTTACACAGAACAATCACAGGGACAATAAAATAAAGTTAACAAAACATCATACCCTCGTCCTTAATAGCAATAATAGTAGACACAATTTAAGGGAACAGTGTTATAATCCCTATACTATAAACGGACACCATTTGATATTTCATTGTGACTGCATTCCCCAACTTAGTTTTGAGAAATGTTTCACTATGTAGCAGTACAGAAAAATGATGAAAATTAAAACAAACACAGTAAGGATTCACACTAAACCCATATATATTACTGTTGTAATGGAGCTAATCAAATGTTACAGCTGGGTCGCTTCTGATTTAAACAGCCAGGGAAGAAGTAAACTAAAATGTACTTGGTGTGCCCCCACGTGGGTGGCGTAGTTATAAAAAGTTGTACAAACAGGCTAAAAAAGCCACTTACAAGTTTAAGTCAAATAACAGAGTACTGGCTAGTAGGGTTGTCTAAAGGCTTAACACAGCAATTGGATGCTGGCTAAAAAAGCTGTTTACAGGATTATCACAAACAGTTGAATACTGGCACGCTCAGAGATAGCTCCTCGCAGATATCGTGTACCCATATAGCCATTACTAGCTTACAACAAGGCAATTATCAAGTTAAGAGCCTAAAACAAACTGTTAGGGGCCTAGCACTTTACCAATGGCTAGGATTCATACTAAGCCCATAGGTATTACTGTAGAAGTGCAGCTAATCAAGTGTCTCAGCTAGGTCGCTTCTGATTTAAATAGCCAAGGAAGAATTAAACTATAATGCACTTGGAGTGCCTCCACACGGGGTGGCATAGTTCTAAAAAGCAGTTTGCAGGCTAAACGCAAACAAGTAAAAGCAGGCTGAAAAAGCCACTTATAAGTGTAAGACAAAAAATAGAGTACTGGCTGGGAAGGTTGTCTACAGGCTTAACACAGCAATTGGACACTGACTAAAAAGCTGTTTACAGGTTATCACAACAGTTGAATATTAGCACGCTCAGGAATAGCTCCTCGCAGATAGCGTGTACCTAGATAGCCGTTACCAATTTACAACAAGGCGACTATTGAGTTAAAAGCCTAAAACAAACTGTTAATATCTTGCCTGATTACACTGTCATAAAATGGACCAACATCTCTGTCACAAATTTGCTTTTTTTTGTTTGTTTGAACTAAAATAGGTAGCGATAAGTTGACATCCTCTGCTTTTAAAACTACTATACCCACATATATAGCCAAAATGAGGGGACAATATTTTCCACAGTACCAGATTTGTTGAAGTATTTCCTTCGATTTATTACTTGTGATATTAGGTCTTTAATATAAATGCATTGCAATCATAAAGTACCCTTTTTGTTAACAATCTCACTCATTATTGTTAAATATCCTATATTTACAACTGCACTGTTTTTTCTCCCTGCATTAATGAACTAAAGCAATTAGTCAATGTCTCTGAGAAGTTCCACATCAGACTCTTTGACTTTATAGTAGTTACTAATGGTTGATATGGCATCTGAAGAAACTCTATAATAACTAACTAAACTATAATTGAGAAAGGGCAAACCCCAGCTTCTTAGCTGCTATGCAATGTACAAGACAGACGGAATCAGTACATCTTCTTTGGCTAAATCTCAGTGCAAGAAAACTGGTAAACATTGAAATCTTTACAAGTCACACTGGTCACAAACCAACTTCAAATTAATTAAAAAACATTTAATAAACAAATAAACAATGGGAACAATGTCAACAACAAAGACATTAATTTTGATCACACTAAAAATAAACTGTCTTCCTGTCCCTATTATTAAGTAAGCTGGTCAGCACCATGAAATCATGCTTATGTATTCATATGAAATAATAATAATTTAAACCACAACAAAACGCTAATGATATTTTTTCTGAACACACCTGTTTAAGCACAACAGATTAACTGCAAAGTTTCTAATTTATTTTATCTTAAATAAATATAAAATGCTAAAGTAGCAATAAGTTAATTATCCAATATACCAGAATAATCAATCTTCCAGTATTATGCTACAAGAGCTGATAGAAGTCTGTAGAACAGAACATTTGCAGACATGCTTGTTTATAACATGTATAAGTTAGTTAATGTACAGGAAATTAATATATTATGAGAATTCCAGAGATCCACACAGCACACTATGCAAAATATGTGTAACTAAGTCATCTGTTGCCCTGGGCAGTTCTGCAGACTGGTGCCTCCTCAAATCAAAGGTGAAGATAAAAAAAGGTTCTCAACTCTGAAATCCATGCTTTACCAAACCTGACACATTGCATCTATTAAATCATCAAAAAATAATCTAGCATTAGCAACTCTAGTTCTCCTCTTTCCCAAAATTAATGCCATCAAATAAACAAAATCTATAACTCATTTAAACCTGGTCCTAGTAATCTGCTTTCTTCAGTTGCTGATATGTTAAGAATGCAAATGTAGTGTCAGTATTCACTTAAACAGCTGTGATATCTCATGCAGTGTGTTATATTAATGTCAGAATGCAGCACTGCACACGCATCCATCTCATCTCCTGTATTGTATCATCCGGTGTAAATCCTAAAGCAAAGCAACAGCAGCAAATCCAAAGGCCCTAAAACTGCCCCTGCTTGCACCTCTTTGTCTAACAATGTTTGACTTATTCTTTCCATCTCACAGATTTTAAATTGTCACAAACCTATTCCCAGACTCCTGTTTGGAATTTAATTGAGAAACCCATAGTAAATCCATCAACCAATTCTGGTTCCTTTTCTCTTTTTTGCTGGAAGTCTCCAACAGAATACTCAAAACACCTGATAGATGAGTGCAAAGACCATACACCTGGATGCACCCCAAAAGGGTAAAGGCCATTTCCACCATCCTACCAAAGCCTCCTTTGCCTATTATTATTCTAGGGCACAGGGACCATCCCTACCTTGTGCCAGCAATATACTGCTCCATGAAGGCTGCCGCAATGTGAACAAACGATGGCAAACCTATATGCAGGCCAGAAACATTTCTGTATGTTAAATGCCCAAAACACATGGTGTCTAAATATGTGTCCCTATGCCTGTACTGACTGAAGAAACTTACCAATGTCCTTTAACTTCCTAAAATGCTAGACATATCACATCCATGCATTACCAACCCTGACCCATTCCACCTCTGTATTTGGCAAAAATAATAAAAAAATAATCTAGCATGAGTTACTCCAGTTCTCCACTTTCACCAAAATAACTGCCATCAAATAAACAAAATCTGTATCTCAATTAAACCAGGGCCTAGCCTTAAGCCTGTTTGGCAACTTCTTACTAAGAATTGCTAAAGCAAATGTCAAACCCTGGCCCCTGGAGCTTCTGCCTCCACAGTCATCTTTGCCCTATCAGCATATATTACCTCAACACCTCAAGAAATTCACCCCCATTAAACTTTTATTTCAATATGAGGGGACTAGCAGCAGAATGGAATTTCCTGGGTCCCCAGCTAGGAAAAGCTGGACTCCCTGAAATTCAGGGGCCTGCATTTCTGACAACCCAAACAACTTACCAGGGCAAGACTGCTCTCCCAACAGAGGAGGAATTGTAAACCACCTTGTGGATTCTGGATTTGACAAGCCATCCACGAAGTCCCCCTTGATCAGACCATTCCCTAAAGCAGTTGAGCAGCATCCTGGACTGTACTGTAGCACCAAGATTACCTGACACCCCCAACTCAGACCCCTCCAGTGGAAGCCAGGAGGTAATGTACAGCTCCCTATGAGGCATCAAACCTCCCATATCCTTTCCAGCTAAAGCCCTGTACCTGTCCCCTTGATGTCAGCATACTTCCACATAAGTCTTGAATTCCACTTCTGCCCCTAAGCTTTCTAATGCCCTTTTTGGGCTGCAGTGTAGCCCCCATGCTGCACACATGCTCTTTCCTACTGGCCGGGTCAGCTATCAGTTTTCATGCAAGTAGGCTCATAGGTCCATTTCCTCTATACTGTGTAGCTTAATGAACCAGTACATGAAGGAGGCACTACTATACCAAGTTAAACTACAACAGCAGCCATGGCAAGGAGGACCCTGACCATGCAATAGTCCATAGTTTGTTTATTTTTCTTTGTCATTAAGCTGCAACATTTGCCTCTGCATCCCAACCTACCACCCAATGCCATGAATGCAAGCAAAGGTTCTAGTAAGAAAACAGCAACTGAGGCCTTATGACAATCCATAATCAATGTGAAGTACACCAATAAGCTTGACAATCTTGAAGACAACTACCAGACCACTCCAAGACCACCCACAGCTAGCAGATCCTGCGCCCATGCTAATACAAAACACTGCCTCTAAATTATTGAAAGCAGTCTGTCTCTGCCCAGAACATGGAGATGCGGATAAGAGTCAACAGCTGAAAATAAATGTACCCCTCTCAACTACTCTATGGTTTCCTGAACCTCAGCCACTTCAACCTGAAGACTATTATAGTGTAAATCTCCCAAAGTCACCTTATTTCAAACAAGCTAACCATGTCCCCAGCACCTATGAACCTAGCCTTCTGCACCTTATGCTACCTCCACAGCCAAAGGCAAATTGTATAAATAGGGTCAAAGGTTCATAGGTAGTTAACAGGCTACTGATTTGTGAGGATCTTATGAAGCCTAATCTTATATTCCCATAGTAGTTTCTTAGCCATTATTTTATGTATGAGTAACCAAGAGGTGGGTAGAACAAGGATATATTGGGACATGTAATTGTCACCCCTTTCCATGAGGGATATGGGTGCTAAATGATGGGGGGGTGGAGGTTCCAATCCAGTTGACCAAATATACTTATACATATACATTTTATTTATATGTCCTTATTTTTAACAGTCAAATAAGTAATAAACCTTACTTACTACCAGAACCACACTTACTTTTACCCTCCAGGACTTAATACCTGTACAAGGACACTGACAGCAGGCCCTTAAACTCCTATCACCAGAGCCAAAGAAGCTGACGTCTCTTGCTCCATAACATAAATATGATCTCCATTCATATTTTGCTTCCTTCAACCTGACCTCACTACAAAATTGTTATTACTTCTTACTGTATCCTTCTCATTTCACCATTTCTTATTTCCTTTTCCTGTCTTGCCATCATCTATTATCAGCCCTAAAAACACACACCCACTGCAGGCATTCAAGGACAGACTTGTGTGCTAGGGAAAACCACATGTCTTTAATGCAATACATCTATGGCTTAAATATCATCTATCAGATAAAACTTTTGGGGATAATGAGTCACAGTGCCAAAACAGAAACAAGCTCTGTGTGCATAGGAGTGTCCAGTGTTCTAGACAAGGTCCACTCTTATTCACACATTTTATGAATGAGAATGCATATCATACCATTATTATTAACACTGGAAAACAATTCCAGAGCTATGTGTATGACATGTGTGCATGAGTGGGTTCCCAGCATAGACCAAATTTAACTAAGTGATCTCTGAATTGTTGACCCACTTTGGTCAACATATACAAATGGTCAACACCTGAGCAAGATCGGCAGTCATCAGTGCAGGGGGATATGCCCTTTCTCCAGGGCACAGCACAGCCCCCACATAAGGTATGCAGAAGTTCATGACCCCTAGCAAAAAACATTTTCTTTTCTTTTGCATGTTCCAGTGATTGTCCTCAGAGCATGAACTGTAACTTGTTGATGTGCTTGGTGACATAAGTGTGACGATGTTAAGTATGTCAACATTTATGTGGGTCAAATATATAAATGATATATTAAAAAGGAGCATAATGTTGTTTGTTACCCCTTAATGCATTAAGAATGCAGCCATCATCGCAATCTGTGACCTGACTAGATCATCCTTTCCAATAACTGCATCTCAGAAATATTTAGGAATTGCACTTGACCGTATTCTCTTCTTTGAGACCCAGGCAGAAATAATAGTCTTATTCAGTTCATAACTTCATAGCTTCATAGGTGTGTACTAGGCTAATGACCCTGGAGGCTTTACAAACCTAGCCGGTAGGATTACCTTGGCATTATGCCACCTGACCTTAGTTCCTAGTGCCTCTGTCGTGTAAAGCCACTGGAGTGATCCCTGGGGTGAATTTTCTATTTCCCATCCACTCATCAAGATTTCTCTTGAAAAGGGCCAGTGAGATGCTCTGCTTGACATGTATGGGAAGTCTATTCCATAGCATGGGCAGTCTCTGGGTTATGAACCTGCCCCTCCAGCATGTTCTGTTGATTGTGGTAATGAGGTTGAGGTCTCTGAAGCGTGTGGTGCTTAGGGACTGGGATGTCTTCAGATGTAGCATTTCTAACAGAGCTGGGTTAGACATGGCTTTATAAGTCAAGCAGAGATCACCTCTAAGTAGGTGATATGAGACAGAGAATAGTTAGAGTTTTTTTAGTCTGTCCATACAGGACAAATGTTTAAGGCCTAGGATCCTCTTTGTGAGGTATGTTTGCGGCCTCTCCAGTTGTTGCAGGTGTTTAGTAAGGTACATGCCAAATCGGGCATTGTACTCAATGATTGGCCTAATGAGGGAAGAGTAGAGAGAGACAATTACCTTTTTCTTCCTGGTTGCAAAACCCTTAGTAATGAGATATGCCACATAGAAGGACTTGCTGGACACAGTGGCAATGTGATGGTCAAAAGAGAGGCTGCTGTCAACCTGTGTGCCTAGATCTCTTATAACACTTTCTGTGTTCAGTGGACTACCATCAATGTGGTAATTCATGGGAACCATTTTTTTATCCAAAGGGGATGACGACACATTTAAAAGTTAAAAAGTTAAACACAGTTAAAATTTACTTGTACAATATCCAGAGAACTGACATTAGAAGACAGATGAGCTGTAGCAGTTAATGTGTTGCTTCTCCAGTTAGAATATGCACTGCCCTTCATTTCTGTAATCTTTGCCTTAAACTCTGCTCTGCATCAAATCACAAGGAATAAAATACTTACCCCGGGATTCAATAAACTCCATGCAGGAATAGTGCTATTCCTGCATGGAGTGAACCATGTCTATTTAGCATTATCATTAACAGCAGCGCACCTTGCATATTCATGAAGGAGCACTGCTGCTAAGGCTAAATGGACATGAAGAGTACTGAGTGCAGGGGGTGTGTTTAGGTAGTGCAATCATATCTAACACATCCCCTGCACTCAGAAAGTGCCATATGGCACTTTCTAAAAGTATGTCATTGCCCGTGGACACTGAAATAGCTAGGGGAGCAAGAAACAATGCAGGAGGTGTGAGACAGGTTCTGTCACACACTCCCTGCATTGTAAAAGTGCCATATGGCCATAGCCACCAACTGTACAGGTTGCTGCAGAATGTCCAGATGCCTGCCTCGCATACTTCCCACCCTCCTAGAGAAAGAAAGCTCTACAAAGCCATAAATAGTGGGGGGAAAAAGGCACATGAATAGGGACACTTTTTAAATATTGCACTGACAAACCCAGAAAACCAATAGATTAAATGGTATACATTAACACGGACCTCCTTAAGGGTATGAAGACTGAAACACAAATGCCTGCCACCTGAAAGTGCCATACAGCCAAAGCCCTCAACTGTACAGGTTTCAGGAGAATGCCCAGATGCCTGCCTCACATACTTCCCAACCTCCTAGAGCAATAGAGCTGTACAAAGACATAAATAACGGGGAGGGGGCAAAGTCACACAAATAGGGACGCATTTGAAATAGTGCACTGACAAACCCAGAAAGCTGATAGAATAAAAGGTATACATTAGCACAGACCTCCTGAAGGGTAGGAAGACTGAAACACAAATGTCTGCTATCTGAAAGTGCCATACGGGCAAAGCCCTCAACTGTACAGGTGTCTGCAGAATACCCAGATGCCTGCCTTACATACCTGTTAACCTCCTAGAGTAACAAAGCTGAAGGAGGCCATGCATAATTAAAAATATATATTTTTTCCATACTAAGGTATGTTTAAGTGTAGCTGAGTGGGTGTGTGCGTTATGGCCTTCTGCCCAGCAGTGCTTAAACATCCCAGAGGAGATAAATAAAAATATACAGCTGAAATCCTCACACCAGGATAGTGTAGTGGTTAGAGGCTTGACTTTATATGCAGGTGTTCATGGTTTGAGTACCAAAACAGGCATTTTATTTTTACATAGAAAAGCAGTGTTAAAATTATTTTTTTCTTTTTAAATGATGTAGTAATTGATATTTGTCAACCAGGGTAGTGTAGCTGGTCTAAAATGGAAGTGTGAGTACATATAAAATGTGAAATCACCCATGTATACACAAGTGTCCCATACAGTATAGTCACACCACTTGGTAATGTAATGAAAGCACATAGAGGGACATCACGTAGAGTAAATCATATACACTTACTAAATTACATCATTATTCTGATATTTTTAAAAATTAAAAGTGAGAAATGGTTAGCAGTGCTCAGCTATGCTTAGCCAGTTTAAGCAATACTCAGACATGAATGCTAAGTAGCAATCAGCTCAGCTAAGTGGATTTACGCACTGTTAAACAGTGCTCAACAATCTCCCTTTTAAGCATTGTGAAAATTGGCTTACCGGGTTTACACACTGCTAAGCAGTGCTCAACATTTACAAAATTGACCAATGATGGTAAAGGGTGGGAATATGGTCTTATTTAAACCACACAGGTGGGAACACAGCCAGTTCCTGTTGTAGTTCAACCTGTACAGGAACCATGGCTAGCGTAGGTGAGGGTTCACACTTTAGGGTCAGCACTGGGCCATCCTGGAGTCCAGGGTTATGGCTGGACTCCTCATAAGTAACCTGGGACCATCTTGCCCATGATCTCACCAGTACTACTGGCATCCCCCGAACTGGTAAGCAGGTCCAGCACCACTATGCTGACCTAAAGCAGAGGAAGGGGCACTCTTGGACCAGTGGATCCAAGATGTTAGGGACAACTGTGCTCCAGCAGTTTGTAAGTATCACAGATATAAGTATACCAAATTCTAGCCTGAGGATGTGATAGGTATGCATAATGTTTGTTTTTTCCTCTACAGCTGCAGCAGAGAGGGCTAGTAATATTGAAGCCCATGCCGACAGACTGCTGAGGCTGTGCCGACAGGCTGGAGAGTAAAAATCTATTTTGTAGTATATTCTACAAATAACTAAGAAGGAGCTAATTGTTTACTGCTAGTAGGTATACTATTACTGTGTTAACTGAATAAATAAAGTTTGTCCAACTAATATTGATCTGTAATAAACATCTATAACACAAACTGCTGTGTTTACTCTGGTATGTTGTTGTAGACATAGAATGGAGCTGTAAAACAAGATATAAATGAAATGTGAACTATATACTGCAGTAAGCTCTGAACCCTGAATAGTAATATGTAATGTATCAAAGTGTGTTCTATGCAGCATTGCCTTATGTTAACCTTTGCTTTCCAGATTGTAGTTATCCAAAGGATTAATGCACAGTGCACTATCTGTCATGCATGCATCACAGGATTACAGGTTCAGACTGTGTAAGCAAGACACTATTAAGTAGAAACCAGTAAAGCACACAGCAGTTCCCCAGTAGCTCAGTATGATGAGAAATAGCTTAGTTGTTATTTTTGCACACCCAGACATGAATCAAATCCAGAGAGTGGTACTAAAATGTGTCCATATATACACACAAGGAATCAGGAATAAATGTAAAAACAGTCCGGTAGTGTTAACAGATATTTTCCCACAGGCTTTACAGGTAAGGAATGTTGGTAGTAGCTGTATGAAGGGTATACTAATAACATGTGCACAACTGTTCAACTGCCCCACCACATGCCTGCAAATGACAGCAGGATAGGTACATACAACATGCACTCTTCCCAATACATGTCTCTCAAGTGTCATGCTGTTACTGCTAGTGGTAACTGCTGCCAATAACCCTGGACACAGACAGGAAACCAGTTGAAGTATGCCAGTAGCACACTCACACAATAGCAGTTCAGAGTACCCCTTCTGTGCCAGATATGAAACCCTGACATATATGAGTCCCCTCTAGTCATGTATCCAAAGTTGTCACAGCTTGCTCCATACCATTCAAGGCTGACAGTTTAATATGTATGTTTCTGCTACAGAAGCTATGGTTCATAGGTAGATGTATAGTGAGGGCTGACCCATAGAGCATTGAGCAGTACTGTTGTGGAAAATAGAAATATAAACAGTTGATGGACTTTTTGTCTCTCCCCACACACCTTATCTGCATGAATACTATAATTCATATACTACGGATATGTTGTGACTTATGTTCTATTATTGTTCATATATTTGATTGAGTGCATGTTAACATACCTTGTTCAAATACCATTGCTGGTGGCCTGTTGCCGTCAATGTTACTGGCATGCTGTTATGATGCATACATCTGTTCCATTTATGTATGTGTTCTGTTTGCTATGCAACTATTTCAAATTTGTTTTTTGGGGTTAATTGGAACATCCGTGCATGCTCTTATAACTATTCCTGAAATGTGTTGTTCATAACTAACCAGCATATTTTGTAAAACCTCAACACCATAGCATGTTTGGGAAGGCAGATACTGTCAGATCCAGCTGTCCTGTCTCATCTGGCCATGGCACTGGGCCCCAGCATATGTGGGACCCAACCCGGGACTTCCTCATCCATTGGTCCTGCACCACCTTCAGGTGGAACTGCCTCAGGTGATGGGTACAGCCCCCCCCAGGAGCAGGCATGGACAGGAGCCTGTCACCCATAGTAACTTCTGGGGTATGGTGTGCAGTGTCATCAAACACAGTTAGATGATCAGCTGCACCAGATGGAGGGCCACCTGGTGAACCTCAAGGGGCAGGATACCCCTCCTGTCCAGCCCCCAGCACAGTCATCTTCGGGGCAGTGAAGGTGCAGTGGTGACTGCCCATGGGTGGAGACCTCAGTCCCACTGTATCCAATTGGGTGCTCATGGGCTTTGGACTTCCAACCATCCTCCCCGTCAAAGGTGTTTACTCCCCTCATGCGTCATATACCTCCCTAGTCTGCTGTCTTGTCTGTCTGCAAATGCAACCTATCCTACCCAAACTACCTCCCGAAACATGCCTACAGCCCTTCCCCAACATCCCACTCTCAACTTAAAAATAAAAAAAGGGCATCTGCACCACAAAAAAAAAAAATGCCCCATACATAGCTCTACATTTTGCCCCATGTGCAGTGAAACTAACCAAACTACCCACAGATTATTATGCAAATGTCTGTTGCCAGCACCCCTACCTGTGGGGTGTTGTTGTTTGTCTTTTTGGCTTTACCCAG
>NC_056749.1:360848828-360856328 GCF_019279795.1 Protopterus annectens
ATTTCCATGTCCAGATTGTGGGACCATATTCATGGCCACTGCTGCATACCACTTCCAGGAATCTGCTAAGTCACTGGGATTATGCCTGGAGTGCAGTCACTAAATAATGATATACCATACCTCTAAATCTCTCACTGCAAGACATCTGGACAAACCATGACATACTTGAGGGACAAGGGACTGGAAAGAGGGACATATCTCACATAATGGTGTTACAAACTGAAACATTTGCTGGTGTTTAAGGCTTTGTCATAACATAACATCCCTGAAGGATATGATATCTGAAACACCAATGGATGTCAACAGTTACTGACTACAATCCTCACATTATCCTACTGATTCCACAAAAACAGACATTTTCTGGGGAAGAGACCAGACATAACAGGAAAACCCCTGGGCAGTCTTTGGACAACAGGACAGTCAAGAGGTATGTCAGAGACATATCACTGTCAGACATCAAGTCACTCAGAAAATGCATATCCAGATGAACCCTGTTAATCTAGCTATCCTTTATGTGTATAACAACACTATTGACTTAAAATCTGTACCCAATTCTGGAGCTTCATCCTTCATGTTGTTGGGCTGTCTCCACATGTCCTGTCCTGAGAGGTATTCCCTCCCACTTTCTGTGAAGCTGTGGACCCCACACCTCCATATCCTCCACACAGGCATGGAAAAGGAGCAAGGCCCACATGAAGGACATAATTATAGCACCGTATTGCTATGGCACTGGCTAATGGAAAGACAACACAGCTGCTCTTCATGCAAGTAGCAGGTGGGAACACCTATTGGTGCACAGGCCATCACTTGCTCATGAGCAGTACCTACAAAAGGCAAGCTGCTGCCTATGCAACACAGGTATCAAACCATCTACACAAAGACAGACTGTGACTATACAAACCTAACCATTTGCATTGCTGTGAGGAAACTCTTCAGCACCATAACAGGTATGTCAATCATGTAAAATTGTAATGGAATGCAGATGGGGGGTGCAATGATATCAATTGGAGCATTAAATAATAAGCTGCAACAAGACCAGCTGGAGTCACACGCTGCTGTCCGGCACCTATGGCCATTCCCACTTGACCTGTTTGCATTGACATGGAACACATCTCTGGCCTCTGAGTCACCCCAGCAAAGGTCCACTCATATATGACTACTACTGGAGTGTCTATTGTCCAGTACTGACTGTGTCACTTCTAGGCCAGCTACCTGGGATATGGTAATTATTCATATGTCACCTGTGAATGCTACTCTGATACATATGCTTGTCTTACAAATGTAAAATACTTACATAGGGTATGTGCATAGTACACAATAGGTGCAGATGTGTGTTGAGCTGTATGTGATATACTGAGCCCATACCTGACAACTGTCCAGAGTTTTGCAGACTGACCACATGTCTGCTTCATATTTGTAGTCAATGCCTCATACAGTTGTGTATTGTCTGGCATATCACTGGCAATCCATTAAAGACTGCAGTCACAACATATTAGCATACATTTGATTGTCAGATGTCATATCCTGCAGAGCAGACCTGTGAATGTGACACTGTCTTTGCTGGGAACTGTGTGTGTTTCAGATAGATTCATAAAGTGACACTATTTACTGGCCTTTGCCCACCACTGATGTGTGATGTTGTGCAGATGTCTTGCTCTAACAGGATCTAGGTGTCTTACCATGAAACTCATGTCAATGCAAGTGTACCTTGTCCTGTAGGATGCCGACATTTGGGCAGTCACTGACACCTGCTTTGTAGCTGTGGAGAGCACATCAACCTTGCCAAGTCACTCCTCCCATCATACATCTAGACCCCAAATGGAGACCTGCAAAGCCACAGGAGGTGGAGTGTTGAACATTAGCATACACATCCAGGCTGGTCAAATAGTATGACACATGGGAGACATCCCATGTGCAGTTAACAGTTGACAAAACACCTACTCAAATCATAGCTAGCTACAGGCCTTCAACCATGTCTATGAACACCCACCACACCTATTGATACCTGCTGGAATATCTCAGGATTCAATTGTCTACCCTGCTTCTGGGTAACTTTAAATACCCAACCACAGTGTGCATGACCTATGCCACCTCAACATGAATGCACATAGATTCCTTGGCTCTGTCAATGGCAATGCAGTGGATCAGCTGGTCAACACTCCTACAACAGGTAGAAATATCCTGTACCTGGTCCTAACCAACATAAGTAGCCACTGTAGCACTCCTACAGTGCCAACCTCCTTGGTAATATCTGACCACATGGCCATCACTGTTCAGGTCACCATCTCCCCTGCCCAACCCTCTTTATAGTGTCAAACAGAATTAACTGCACACAAATGACTATAAATCCCCATCAGAGCAGGTAGACATATCTGTACAACCAATGTCCCATTTGCTGAAACTAGCAGTAGTGTCTAGGCCCACATCACAATACTATGTGGGCACCTACATAGCTGTATGGACTCAGCAATACCTGACAGGACAACATCATCTCCCTCAGGGTAGGGTAAACACCCATAGACAGCAGCAATACACAAATATCATAATAGATGGAAATAATTGCTATATGGGCTAAGAAGAAACAGGTGCCTCACTGGAAGCAATGTCACCTTGGTCTGCACAAGCAATTAAGATCACAGGTAATTTACCATAAGGCTGTCTTTGAGTGCAAATTGGACACATCCACCAAGGTCAATCACTAGGCCTTCCACATATGTGTCTGCATTTCCAGAGGCAACACACAATTCTGCTCTGTAGTGGTGGTCAGTAACACTACATACACATATGACATAGATATAGGCAACCAGCTGCAGAGAGGTGAAGTGCAAACATTATCCCCCTGTCCCCTCATTGGTACACATGTGCATACACAGCACCTACCCCCCTCCTCTCATCATCAGGAAGCAGGTCCATAATGCCCTCTCAAAGGCAACACACAGAGGTCTCCATAGGCTTGATACCATCCCTGGCTGCATCCTTCATGAACACAGACATGGGCTATCAGATCCATTCCACACTGTAAGCAACCATAGCCTGAGCACCGGTGTCATCCCATCTGCACAGAGGACAGTCACTGTCATCACTATACTCAATGGTGGAGCAATCCACAGACCCAGAAAATCATATGCACATCAGCCTAACTAGCCTGCTCTGCAAGGGCATGGAAGGCAATGTCAAGGGCATTAGGAACAGGGACATTGACAACATTGAAATGCCTGAGCCCACACAGCATGGTATTGTCAAAGGGAGATCAGGCCTGTTAAACCTGGTCGGCATCTCTGAAGTGGTCAACAAAGACAAGGATGAAGGGAAGATGGTGAACAATGCCTACCTTCACCTAGCCCAATTCTTTCACAATAATCCCAAGGCAGCCAGGATACATATGCCTACACAGCTAGGCCCCAACCTGTAGGTTACCAAATGGGTAGCTAACTGGCCCAATGATAGTACCCATTCAGTCAAAGTAGTGGAACCCACTTCTAGTAGTAGATTCTTCCAAAGTGGTGTACCCCAAGAATTGGCCTGGGGGCCTTTACTGTTTGAGATATATGTATCTGAGGTACAGGACAAAAGCAGTGGTCTGTGGTTGACCAGGTGTACACATGCTTGCAAGCACTGTCTTACATTCCTCTACTGATGTGAGCATCCCCCATGAGGCACTCACCCAATTAATGACTGGTGCAAGAAGCATTACTGCAAACTGAATGCCAGGAGAGGCATCATTCCTCCTGCTGTGGCAGATGTCATCCACACTAAGTGTGACAGTAATAATGTACTGAGCATGCAATCAGGTGTGAGGTGACTTGTGCTCCAAGACTGGTAGCAACCTGACAGTTTCCTACCTTGTGGGCACCATTGTACAGAAGGCTGTCAATATGGCCCACCTCACAAATATGGGTATGTCATCCAGGAACTGGGAGATCACAATATCCCTGTACTCCACCTTTATCAGATGCATTACCAAGTATGATGGCTCCTTTGACATGTACCTTGCCAAGCAAATGCAGCAGTTGCAGAGACCACAGAGGTTCCTGACCAGGCAATTCCAGGGTCTGCAACACCTACCCCTATACAGGTAGGCTGAAAGCCATGTCCCTGTACTCAGTCTCATACAGACTGGTCATAGATGTCTTGTGTCTGGCATACAAGGCCATGTCCAAACCAGCCTTGATGGTGTTTGTGCATATTTGTAAGACAAATTGCACTCACGCATCATGCACACAAGGCCCTCACCTGGTCTGTGACATGGATAGTACTTTTTGGCAGGATAGTGTGGTGTCCCACACAATACACTGTCCCATGTCTAGCAGAGTACATGTATAGCCCTCTGGAAGAGGAAGCTGGACGACTGCATAGGAAATGGATGAGACACCCCTGGGATCCTGGAGAGGGGAAACAGGTGCTGACTTGGAAGAGGCATGGGCGAAGGTCTGTGCCAGGCTTATGAGGGCATCAGGGCCAATAGCCTGGTATCATCTTATGAGGCTATGTACCTAGTACTTTACATGTGTCCTGTATGTGTTGCAGACTGTCCTGCAATGTTGTGTGACATGAATCCCTGTGTGTCTGAACTGTGTATTCATTGCAGTGATAGTGTATAGTCCTGTTCCCTGATCAGTTGTCATCACATATCATTACACCTTGTCAGTGTGTACAGTCTATATAGTCTGTAGGTCAGCTCTTACAGTATGTGCATATGCACTTGGTGACACTGTATAGTTCACTCTAATAGCCTTGGTCTTGGCTATAAGTACCAGTCTGCTACTAGGCCCCTCACATAGTAGGATTTGTCACCCTTTGTTGTGGACTGGACAGTAGCAGTGATAGAGATGGATTGTGGCAGGCAGAACTACAGTAAAGTCTGCCCTGAAGGGCCCATAGGTGTCACAGCTGTGCCAGACTGTACCAGGTGTGTGTGTGTGTGTGTGTGTGTGTGTGTGTGTGTGTGTGTGTGTGTGTGTGTGTGTGTGTGTGTGTGTGTGTGTGTGTGTGTGTGTGTGTTTTTGTGTGCATGAGTGTGTGTGTGTGTGTGTGTGTGTGTGTGTGTGTGTGTGTGTGTGTGTGTGTGTGTGTGTGTGTGTGTATATCTCAGCAAACATAATACTGCAAGGTATTACTTTACATATGTTATGTTCCCCTTGCAGGTGAATACAGGAGTTGGTATCCCTCTCCCTCACAATCTGATGTCAGTGTCTTAGCAGACTCCCATAAGGATGGTTGTAATAGTGAGGCACAGGTGGGGTCATTGGTGCCTGGCCCTGTGCTATTGTTTTGCATCTCACTTTGACCTACCATATCTATGCACACAGTCAATATGCCCACACATGCCCAGTCCCCAGCAGCCATGGATAGTGGAACAGGTTAAGGGTGGTGGCATGGAAAGGCTAGCGTGTTGAGTATGGCAAGTGTGAGAGTAGACACCAGCCATAGGCAGAGAGCAGATGAGGTCACACAAAGGCAGATGGACAAGGATGCTCAACAGAGGACTGTTGACCATCAAGTTCTTGTCACAAGTGCCATGGCAGGTGTCACCAGATGCATGTTATGAACCATCATGAAGGCATAGGGATGTACTGACTTCAACACCAGACAGATGCTCAGGGTAATGCATGCAGCACTCCCTGCCATGCGTGATGACCTCCATGTAAGTTGTGATGCCATACGTCATCCTGCCAATGTTGTGGATAGACAGTGGGATGAGACATTGTCACTGCTCAACTGTGCATTGTCTGTGCTCGAGCATATAGTAGGGATAGAGCATTGGCCAGGTGGACATAGGTCAGCAACATGATCAGCTGTGAGCCCACATGGCCGTGCGCATTCACAGTCCCACAGTGGCAGTACCAACAGCACTACTGAAGGGAGGTTGCTGTCCACACCACAGCGGAGCAGGCAATATGCACATTGTCCTGGCCAGTCCCATCAGGGACACAGGTCCAGAAGACAGCAGTCACCATCAGGGAGTAGTACTGCATCTGTCCTTGGGCCTGGTGATGCCAGTGATACGCCTTGGAGACTAGTTACTACATCCCTGTCAGGAGATGGTGAACCGTACATCCTGCCATGTACAGTCCACAGCTGTCCAGCATAAATCTGGGTCGGGCATCCACATTGCTTGCAGGTGTGCAGATGAACTCTCACACATCCCTATCCTGGCCAGTAACCACCAGACATACACAGCTCCTCTGAACGGCCCAGTTGAACATCACCCCTCCAGACACACACACACACACACACACACACACACACACACACACACACACACACACACACACACACACACACACACACACACACGTACACACACGCGCACACACACACACACACACACACACACACACACACACACACACATATGGCCCAACATAAGCCTCTGGCAATCCAACACCACACCCTATGCATGTGAGGATGCATGTGCCACAACCCTGTTATCCATACCATTGATGCACAGACATGCTCCTATGGGTCTGATCCACAGGGTGACTATGGTACAGTGTAGCAATGTCAAGCTGTCTAAGGTGCTGTTTGCTGGCAGTAGTTATGGGTACACATTGAGGTGTATGCACCTTGTTAACCACGATGCACTATTGTAGTAAGTACTGCTGACTTAATGTAGTATCACATACTGTATTCTGGTTGTGTTCCAGGTGTCTCTGTGTCTGCGGGCCTGCTGGCAGTAGCAATGTTGGGTAAGGCGGAGAAGTAACACAGTCACTTTTCCATAGCCACGGTACAGCTGTACATGTACATGTTTACCAGGTGTATTTGCATGCAACACTGTGTGGGGACAATTGTTGCAGACAGTGTGATGTTGCATACGTACCCTTGACACAGCCACCTAGCCCACTTACATGTCACCTGGGTGTTCAGTGGGCCCGCAGGCTCATGCATACAGAGGAGATTACCTGAGTACAGGCATTAGGTCCCTTACCAGCTTAGCGATTACAATCACTGCAACAGATTTAGCTATCAGCATCTGTTGCCACTGCCATTTCTGTCACATCCACTTGACAGTCATGCAGTTGATGAGAGTTTGCATGGTACTGTGTATGACCAGTTTGGGTTATGTATTCCTGACGGAGGTCAGCCTGTGTTAGTTTAACCTGACAATCACCAGCATGTGTGTCTGCAATCTCATATGCATGTCTGGCCTCTCATGCTGGTAGTGCACACAGAGTCATAGTCCTGTACATGGGACAGCTGATGAATAGCTGAGCACAGCCACTACCTGCACAGTCTTATGAATGATAGCACTAGATACATAACACAGATAGCACAGTAGTACTGTAGTTTGGCAGTGTCTGCCATTACTACTGAAGTGGATGACAATTGCAGGGACTGTTAGGATTGACAATGGTGGGTTCAGAGGCCCTTAACATGTTAGAGCCATCTCACACACACACGAACACCGCTGCATGGAGACATGCATTGAGACACACATGCGCACAGAGGTGGCATTTATCAGAGTGGATGACCTTCCCATCTATTAATTTCAAAACA
>NC_056749.1:360858828-360868828 GCF_019279795.1 Protopterus annectens
TTGTTTTAGCAGACATTTTCAGAAAAATCTGAAGTCTGACACTGCAGTGTATTGTGTCATTACCTAGTGACAGACACCCTCAGATCATCACAGTGCTTTACCAGAAGAATAGAAGATGTATTATGCACAGACCAATATTATGATCCCGACTATAGACATTCTTGCCCGAAAAGGCCAGTTGAGAGGTGTGGCTACAGCCAGTTGACTGATGAAGCTGTGGAAACAGTCCATCAACTTGGTGATATACTGGCTGGGGATCTCCTGCCTGTGTGGTATTCATCTTACCTAAAATGTCATATCCTGGTGTGGCCATACCTCTGAAATGAACATTTTGTGGCAGATTACCCAGGTGTAGCTGACATGCAGATTAGTTGACACTGCAGTTCTTGGAACATGGCCCTGTCATCCACAGTACTGTACCTAGGCTTGTATGACACACCAGCCGGGAGTAAGTGCTGGCCACATCCTGACAGTATTAACCACACATATACATAGCTCATTGACCCCTGCATATTGTGGACATGCAACAAGTTACTATGTAGATTGAGACAGGCCTGGCAATCTGTGCTCTGCTGCTATTTCCTTACAAACATACATGTTACTGCAGTTCTATGGGAATATATGTGTGTGGAGGGGTGCACACCTGCCAACTGTACACATTTGTACAGACTGTGCAGATATTTGGTCTACATTTTGGTTCCATTTAGCATAGTATTGTGCCCTGTCTTGGGGACTAGTGGCATATCACTAAGAACCAAAGGTCAGATTGTAATGCCATATTTTGAGTATCAGACTTTTTACCATTCAGAGCCTTACTGCAACTGCAACATCTGCTGTACTATCATTGTGTAAAGTCTGAATAGGGGTCTTTCATCATTGTTGCTATTTGTGGGCCTTTCTCAGACATTTCTTAATGGTTTTCTACAGCTGGCTTGCTGGGTGAGGCTGAGGGGTGAATATAAGACTCCCACACTGACATTCCTGCCTGTAACCTATGACCCCCAGTTAGTTGGTCCCCCCCATATATACTGCAGTGGAGTTTGTCATCTTGGGTACTACTGCATAGTGTGGGGAGGCCAGTATTCAGCAAACATTTCCTTTTTTTCCCACATAGCTGTCAGTTGTCTGCTGCTATCCCAGTAGGCCACCCCATTCCCTTGCATGCATGCAGCAATACCATAGCTATGCTACTAGAATATACTAATCCATTCATTTATTGTTAGGAAGGCTGACTTACCTTGTGCCTGTGACAGTTAATGAGGATGGTGCTTGAGGGCTGCCAATGTCGGATGCACGCAGTAAACTTCCTATACATGGTAAGTTACAGGTAGCTGATGTGTGTGTCATCCATTTTACTGTGTGTGCGAATCAGAGAGAGGTGTCAGTCCTGGGGTCCCTACAGTGTCAGTGTGTGTGCTATGCATTGCCTCTTTGTTAAGGCCAGGGCATAATGGGCATGCCTTCTTCTGCCTACAGGGCTGGCTCAGGGGGGTTCCTCCTCCAACTCCCTCTGTGCCTGTGGGGACCTTGGCAATGGGGGGGCTGTGTGGCCCTTCCTTGTGCTGTTCCTGTTACAGCTGTTTCCGCACAATCATATTGTGTAGCATGGCACATACTATGAACATGTATGCACATGTGGCTTGAGAGTACTGCAAGACTCCACCATATATGTCAAGGCAGCAGAACTGTGACTTGAGCATCCCAAATACATGCTCTATAATGATCCTGGTTTGTACGTGTGCCTCATTATGGCATTCTTGATTAGGTGTGTGTGCATTTCTGATGGGTGTCATCATCCACGGCTCCAGTGCATAGCCAGCATCCCCCATCAGATGGCCATAAGGGATGTCCCTACTGGCAAATGCCTGGTACAGCTGTGACGAATGCCAGATGTGGGAGTCATGATAGCTTCCAGAGCTGCCAATACACACATTCATGATAATGCCCTGTGCATTGCACATGACCTGGCAGTTGATGGAGGGGAAGCCCTTGCAGTTTATGTAGACCCTACCCTGTTCATCATGTCGTGCATTGATGTGGATGAGTGTGCAGTCTGTCGCACCCAGTACCTCTGGGTAGTCTGCTACATGGTGGAAAAGATGCATATTGCTGGTCTTCTCCTCACGGGTGTTGTCGAAGTAAAGGTGCTCACTGGCATGTGGTAGCATGGTATCCAGGAACTGGTGAAGTACCCTGGATGCAGATGCCTGTGAGACACCCATGATGTCCCCAGTAGGTCTTTGGAAAGTACTTGTAGCTAGTATTGTTAAGGATACACATACCTTGTTATCCACTGGGATGGGTTTCCCTCTGTTGACTCTGGGTCTGAGCTGAGGCCAGCACACCTTGATGGTTTGCTGAAGTATGACTCTGACCACCCTGTAGTAGTTTACTATCTCCAGATCATGTAGCCCCTGGTAGGTTACCCTGGGTCTGAATAGTCTTCTCCTCCTCCTCAGTCTGAGGTGGTTGTCAGCATTATCCTCCTCACCACCCTCAGCCTATAGCACATACTGATAGATCAAATCAACAGCTGCCACTAACATTTTTTCAGTTAAAATTCCCCCACATGTGTACACCAATGGTGCAGAGTTTGTGGGAAAGCCAGACTGAAAGGTGTTTGCACAATTTATACTGTTGTGCTGCAGATGCCATCTGTATGATTGCCTTGCTATGATACATTCCACCTGTTGCTATTTTATTTGTACTTGATTGCTTTTATTCTGCTATTTGCCTTTTTTCATTTTCCCTTCCTATTTCCACCCCTTCTAAGCCTCTAGGTGCACCACACAAACTCGGTGCCCAAATGTAAACAGTACTGCTATTTCCATTTTTTTCTTTTTAATAACCGGTGTGCACCGCACAAACTCATTTAGCTAAAGTAAGCACTTTGAAGCAGAAATATCCCTCCTCTGGATGCAAACACACTCTTCATTTCATAGAATAAGTCAAAACAGCCTCAGACACACACCCTTGCTTAGCTGTGCTTAGTTAAGCTCAAATGGGAGCCATAGAGCTCCAATGTGCTTACACCAAGAATGACAAACCCCCTTTTCATGTCAGCTGCTTCTCCTGCTTACACCACTGCCTCATAGCTCCTACACGGTTAGGTGCAGCCAGTGAATGGTCACCCATTTAGTGATTCAGTAAAATTTGCTCATTTGCATACCCCACTGCCTTAGTCCCTGGTTACACCACTATACCAAAGCCTTCCTCCTTAGCAACCAGTGTTACCTGTTATTGTTTTGATTCTGCATACCATAGACTATAATGGCAATATCCAGATTTCACTTAAAATTGCCTTTTCACATTTTTTTTCGGCATGATCCCCCTTTGCACACGGCTGCCCTATGCTTAAAAGTACAACATCAGCCAAAAATAATAAACTTTTACTTTTATAATTTTGCAACCCTTTTCCATACCAATTGCCATATATCTGACCATTGACATGCCTAAGGATTATAATACATGCTTTACTTTGAGCTGTCATGTCTCCATTTTGATTTTTGCAGAAATGTATTCAGCTAGTAGCCGAATACATTTCTGCACCTCACACTGTTCTGCCACAGATGCCTGCATGCTTACTGAATCGCTAATTCACCGCATTTGCATGGTTTTTACCAGCAAATGAGGTAATTAGCATTATTTAGTGGTGTCCGTGCAAGAATAGTGTTAGGTGGCTCATGGCATGCTCCCAGCCTTGTTTACTGGATCGCTCTGCAGCCATATTCAATGCAGGAGTTGCTACACTACTCCTGCATGGAGAAAACAGCTTATTAAATCCTTGGGTTAGATTTTTCAACTGCACAACAATAAGGAACACCTGTATACCACACTATTCAAATAACATTTACTGCCAGAGTAAGCTCGAGCCATATTTTGTCATAAAATGCTTTATTGTAGATTATTAGAAAGCCAGCATTTCCTTCCTTAGAAATAGATTATTAGGGAAAAATATTTTCTTAGATATCGGAATTTATATTTCTAGTGACCCCACCATACAAACAAAATTCTAACGAAAAGATTTCCCAATGACAATACCTGCACAATAGAACTCCATTCCCAAAAGCATTAAGTTAATCAATGTTGTTTCAAATTTCAAGAAGAAAACTAAATTCTCACCTAAAAAGTGAATACATGCGTAATTGCTTCAGTGATGATATATGATCAGAATATCTCCAGCATACCTTTGTACATATTATAATTACACTTTTCCTACAACAAGCAAAAGTGCAGATACTTCAAATTAACACTGCTGTGTGCACATACACACACACACACACACACACACACACACACACACACACACACACACACACACACACACACACATATATATATATATATATATATATATATATATATATATATATATATATATACATACACACACACACACACATATATATATATATATATATATATATATATATATATATATATATGGGTCTAGTATAGTAGACAGAACTTACACTTACCCGAAACCCAATTAACTCAGACAACTCCACCGAATCCTCATTACAACGAAGCCATGAACTGCCAATAATTTGAAAAGAGAAACTACCCACTTGGCCACCAGGACACATAACAAAACTAAAGCTGTGCTAATAGGGGCTTTTCCCACCTCCACCCCCACACCCCCCAACTAAATATACCAACTCTGAGATTGCACTCTACCAGAGAAAAGGGCAAAGTTCACACTGGTGTCCAAGTGGTTAATTTCTCTGTTCAAATTATTGGTGGTCCATGGCTTCATTGTAATGAAGATTCAGTGGAGTCGTCTTAGTTAATTGGGTTTCGGGTAAGTGTAAATTCGGTCTACTAAAGTAGACCCATATATATATATATATATATATATATATATATATATATATATATATATATATATATATATATATATATATATATAGATAGATAGATAGATATAGATAGATAGATAGATATATAGATATATATATATATATATATATATATATATATATATATATATATATATATATATATATATATATATATATATATATATATATATATATAGATATATATAGATATATATATATATATATATATATATATATATATATATATATATATTGAGAGAGAGAGAAAGTATATAGTTTAAATTTCAAGATATATTATTTTTCATTTTGTTTCTGTGTTTAGATTCTAGCAGGCATTCATCTTCATATTTTGCATATGCAAATATATTTTACTATTTTAATTCTGAGGAACAGACATGGCACAGTTTGATCAGCTTAGACTTAAGCATCCTAAAAAGTTAATCAGCTAAATAACATATTACTTACTGTCATTATATCTCAGCTATAGGAGTATGCACTTGACTATATGCAGTGTGCCCTATTATAAGCTGTTGGAATTCACAAAAGGTTTTTTCCTTATTGATAAATTTAAAATATTATATGTGTACTACATAAAATGGTGGATATTACATTTTTACTATAAATAAGTAGTGAGGGTATTCTGCTGTTTGTAGTCTTCTTTATACTTGTAACACTGTTTACACTGTGATAGCTACTTTAGTCACTCATTAATCAAACTGGCCTGGGTCATCGGTTAGGGGTGACTCTGGACTACTTCACTATCCTGATTAATAAATAAAGTACCTAAGTTAGCAAGTAAGTAACTTCCCCTGTGAATTTGAAAAGAGACCATGTACAGGGTGTGTTTGATTCAGAAAACCCAACTACATGACGTGGCTAGGCTAAAATTAATGTGGCCAGTTGACAGCCGTGTTATATATTAATGTCTGTACAGTGATATGCTCTGTGTGATAATGAGGCAAAACAAGATGGAAGAGTTACTCCAAAAGCATTTCAATTCTCTGAATAGAGCTGTGTCTGTTTTATATATGAACTTGGCCATACACCCATATTCAGCTGGAGTACATTGAGCTATTAAGTCTGACTTTACTGCAGCCATAGTAAATGTATATCAGCAGGAGGTTCTTACTGCAACTGCTTTGCCTGCTGGTATGTGATGTGACCCACTGAAAAGTGTCAGGTCATCTGACTTCATTTAACATTTCATGCCATCTATAAGAGGACAACTCGTGGAAATATATCAGCCTTGTCTGTATCTCCATGGAAGTCATTAAGTAGCTGACCCAGTGGCAAATATCGTATGTGTGGTTATACATATTTTTGCTTTAAGGACCTTTCAGCTACCTGCTAGGGTTGTCTCAGGTATCTTCCTCAAGAATACGCCATCAGTTTCTCGATGCCATGCTTTATCATTTAGGGGAGCACGTATGGTTATGTGTTTCCCTTGTACCCCTGAGGAATGAGGCAATACTAAGTGTGAGTTCTGTAAAATAGCTCCTTTCACTGATGAGGTCTCTTGCAGGTCTTGTGGTTTACAGCATGACAGACAGGAAAACAGACAGATGAGAAGTCAGTGGAGGAACCTGCATTGGTGGATGTTCTTGGCAGACAGCGATGAGCACAATACGCTTTGGCACTATTAAAGCAGCAGGGACTGCACATAGCTTTACAACATAACATACAAGAGGTAAGTAAAAATGATGCATATAAATAGACTAGGTTGTGTTTATCCATGCATAGGTTGGCCCTGTTGTGCATCAGACATAGGTTTTCAAAATAAGAAAGTAAAAAGGGCAGGGCAGAGTTATCATTTCTCAGGAAGATGTGGAAGTGTGAGTGTTGATATGTACAGAGAGAGAAAGTGCATTCATAGGAAATGTCAGAATCAAATTGGGAGGGTTTAATGTTGAGAAAGGCCAGTGTCA
Source organism: Protopterus annectens (assembly GCF_019279795.1). Taxonomy (NCBI): domain Eukaryota; kingdom Metazoa; phylum Chordata; order Ceratodontiformes; family Protopteridae; genus Protopterus; species Protopterus annectens. The sequence continues at coordinate 360,865,595 of NC_056749.1, forward strand.
GCAGATGCGTGTGATGTTCTGAGGGTACTGGTGATATGTGTGTGTGTGTGTGTGTGTGTGTGTGTGTGTGTGTGTGTGTGTGTGTGTGTGTGTGTGTGTGTGTGTGTCTGCAGGAACCCAGCCTCAGCAGTTGGTGCTGCACTGCAGTGCGGCCTACTGAACAGGTCTAGGGACGCATGACAGAGGGTTCAGTTTCCCATGCATGATCCTCCTATGAGAGATGACTCTGCTAGAAGTCGTACTGGCTGCACCATCATCCTGGGTAGATGCTAGTGTGCTATATGACCTCTACCAATATCAATTTGAAGACGCACTAGCAAGATGCTGGCCATAACCATGGGAATTCCCTTTCTAAGGATTGTACATCTCCACAATAGTTGTGGCAGTGGAAGAGCTAACACTGTGAGAGCAGGATTTCACAAATCCATGACCATACTAACAACATCTGTGGATGTGCTAGGTGAGCAGCTGTGAGTATGGCCCCTCACCCTTTCTAGACAACCAGGAGAAGACTCTGAATGGCCCAGTGTGTGATTCAGTCTCTAAAAGGAATCACATTTAAGTGACATGCACTCCCATAGATCAGCAAAGCATAGCCTAAATTACCATCACTATCTCAGCTGTGGCTGTTTTTTCAGTAGCCTGTGCCTCCAGAATTGCTCTGAACATATGTTGGGTTGCATACACTAATACACCAGCCTCGGGGGAGGGTGGTAAACATGCCTTCTGTAAGTACGAATACCAACTCTTTGTGGGCACCTCCTTGCTTAAGAGTGCTAGAGCAGATTCAGACACCTGTGTGCTGAGGGCCACTACACTTCCCTTATCTATAGTGCAGCCATCAAGCTGTCCTCTGTCAAATGTTTGTGTATCCTATATATCTGCAGACATGGAGATTGTGATCATGGTCTGTGAAGGGAATACAGTGGTCATGCTTCCTGTATCCTAACCCCCCCACACACACACACACACACACACTTACACACTCTGCACTACCTTACAGTGTCAGTTCATCCCCACCATCATTTTCAGAAGCTACAAAATATCAGATCAGATGGAGTAGTTCCATTGTGCTGCTACTGAAAAAGAATCATCTGTAAATACACCAAAGCAAAATAAATAAACAAATAATAGCCAGTGTGTGTATGACCATCACTGTAGTGCCAAATGTAACTGATATCTTTACAGCTCTAAACATGAGAAAAGCTAATACCCCTGGCCATAGCTTATGCAGATGGTTGTGCCTGTTGGATCCCCATTTTACCTGTAAAATAGGCAAGACAGACTTAATGAAGTTTAGAATCACTAAAAATTAAGGAGGACTTGTAGCTATTGATATAATGAAATCAGACTGCATACCTGTTGCATCTACTGTTGAAACTCACTGGGACCTGTCCAGCTCTGGCCCAACATCCATCAGTGCACTGTGGAGCACAGTGGATGTAGTATTTCCTTTAAGCAAGGCCAGGAACTCATCCACCTCTAGAAGAGGCTGTTTGGTTGAAGGCCTATCACCTGTTGTCCAACATTCGTATGCCATAGCTTCTACTCTGACACTGGCACCATGGATCATACCCATGGCCCAGCAGTAGACCATGTCATAGCTATGGTACTGCCCACCAAACACATTAATGTTGCTGATATCTTCAGCCAGATATGGTCAAGGAAGGGCTGATCAGTGACATGGGTGGCCAAGAGACATTCACCATGGAAATGGAGGGCCTGTAGTACCACCTCATTCTCAGCATCTATAAATTTTGGATTGTAGGAGGAGGTAGTGGGCCATCAGATGCAGCACTTATTTTTATGTCTTGTTTTTTAGGCATAGCGATATGTGCGGAAAACTGTGGAATTAGCAGCCTTGTTCTTGTTTGTCCATTATGAATCATTTTAATATTCTTATCCTACTAGACTATATATTATGTGGAGTTTGTGCCTGACAGTAAGATATTTGAAACCACAATCCTTAAGTAATTGTCAGGTATGTATGTTTACTGAGCACATATTCCACACAAAACAAGTAAAGATATACAAGTGAACAAGAATACATAACCATTACAATGCTAGAGTTATTACAGTTATGGCTACTAACATATGTGCAGGGCAAACAACATTAAAATAGTATTGAACAATACGTTGCATATGCATTCAGGTGTGTGTCTTCCATCTACCTTACCAATCCTGCAGCATATTCCATTCATTACAGTTGCAATGCAGCCTTAAGGCACCTTTGCTTATCACATTTAAAAGTACTAACAAACTGACATTCCTTGCAGGAATCTAGTTAAAGAGCAGTCAGAAGTTACCATTGTGCAATGGAAGATGTTAGTGAGAATTGGCAATTATCTGACATAAGCAGAAAACTTCAGTCAGAAGGAAAGCTTTAGCTGGATTCAAACTCCTCGTGTGGCACTGTTTACTTCTATAACTTGATGAGGGTCTGTACTTCTCATCACACTGATATAATGCAGATTCATCTTTGATGTGATAATGATGATGATTATATCTTATCTCGTTATTGTTTCTGAATTGCTCATTTTGCATGATAAACACATCTAATAAACATTGTTTAGTTTTCCACACAATGCCGTGCACATGAGCACATGTAGGTAGCTACACACACACACACACACACACACACACACACACACACACACACACACACACACACACACACACACACACACACACACACACACACACACACACACACACACACACACACACACACACACACACACACACACACACCCACACACACCCACACACACACACACACACACACACACACACACACACACACACATACATGTCAGCCTAGGAGTTTAAGGGTGAGGGAATTATTATGCCATATTTAGATATCTGCTGATGGAATTGCAGTAGAGCATGTATTCTCAAGAGCATACAGAGGAATGGAGAACTTCCATTTTTCACACCCCTAAGTGCTATTGTAACCATAATGATACACTACCTATTTTTTTTAGTTTGCCATCCACACTGCAGCTGAGCTGATACCTGTTAATGCATGAAAGATGGAACATGCAAAAACTATTTCGTGTGCCATTTGTCTGCTATTTCTTCCTGAGATTCTTCAAGGTGAGACATCACAGAAAATGGCCAGTTCTCCATTTAGTGGTGTGAAGAAGAACATACAAACATTTATACATATATGAGGTAACTGAAGATCTTTGAATTCCCCTTTGGTTTACATCTGTTTAGCCGAAAAAATATTGT